>NW_028147976.1:0-47500 GCF_008360975.1 Lichenostomus cassidix
AACCACAAGCTCCTGCTGGATGTTCTGTTCATAGTGCTTATCTTTCCGGTTATCTTTGGGGGTCACTCCCAATCTCTTGCTATGCTGGCTTCACCAGACCTCATCTGGCACAACATTGCCCTGCAAGAAACATAAAATTCCTTTTCCCAGGGGAAACCCAAACAAAACCTTTGACTACAGTTACACAACATTTTTAACCTGATAGATTTTCCAACAGTAGCCCTCAGTCACAACAATTTTCCTTCAGCAGCCTTTCATGTCATTTTGTTTCCAACATCTTTTGGAACAGAACAGATGCCATCTTTCTCTTCTCTACGCATGCCACATCACCACAATATCCTCGCAGGGACCGGCAACTCCAGCAGCAGCAAAACACCACCATCTGGAAGAGAACGCAACACACATGTCAGTCATTTCTGAACAGCTCCGCACATGTGCAAGTCCAACACGACTCACGCCGTGTCTTCATTGGCCTCCTACCCACCAGCTGCGTGCTTAAGTCCTGACCACAGGGGAGGGCTTCAGGCCTGCTCAGCAATGCCTGCACATTGCACTTTCACAGTATTATACCATTTCTCATACGGGTGCACCATCTCTGACCCCACCCACATGTCATCCCACTGCAACCAGCAATTCTAACACCTTCTAATCTTTCTCACCGCTTTGGAATATTTCCTTATGGCTCCCATCTCCAGGGCTTCTTCACACTTGCCTACAGCAAAGGCTGCCTAACAGTGCACGCACTCCATTCTCTGCGGAGTTCCAATTCCACTCCAGGGATGGTCATCACACATTCCTCATTCTTCCTCACCCAAACATTCATATCTCCCTCCACCCACAAGCTTCCCTCAAGACAGATACTTTGCACTGACCTTCAGCCAGCCGATTATATCCAGGCAAAGTTATTATTAAGTCATCTCACCTTCTGGGAGAGGTGTATGCACAGAGGCCAAAGCCTGCAGCTGCACTCCAAGTTGTCCAAGCCTCAGCATGCAGCAGGCGAAGAGGATACGCTTACAGGAAGCAGGTTTGTACCCAGTGTCCCCCAGCTCAGGGGGGAACAGGAGGCTTTTGCCTACATGCTGTCATCTCTGCTCACAGGCCATAATGCTGTGGGCTGCTGACCCATTCAGAATGAACGATTACACAACCAGTACCTCCCAAGAACCCCTTAGAGCATCTTCCTCGCTTATGTGTGACTCGGCTAAGCGGAATAGCACGTGGAACACACACTGTAAGTTACCCGCCATAGGAGCCATGCAGCATTTTGTGCCAAGGCTGACATAAACCCTACGAAGCCTCATGCAGTGCCTCACCGAGGGTGCAGGGGAGGAAGGTCAAGACAGTTACCCTTCAGTATTTAAAATGACAGATGTGCTTTCTTTCAGATGACATTGAAAGAACCAGTAAGGTTTCACTTCTTTCTTGTAGGCCACGCGAAAGCTAAATTTCTGTACATGCCTATTCTAGGAGGTGCACTTCACGGCAGCTCTCAGAATGTAGCCGCACGAATCCGGTTTAATGCTAAAGTGTTTTTCAGCAGGCCACGCGTGCGTTATGCAGTCTACACACAGGTAATAACTAAGTTCAGGTATAAAGCTTAACACCTTATTTACTGTCCAGTATTTATGAAAATATTTGGAGAAACGTGTAGCAGTTTTGAGATCGGTATTGCCAAAGTTTGTAATGTAAGAAGTGGTAGCACCATCATCCAAACCTGTATTTTTTAAAGAATTTAAAATGATGGTGTTCTGGATTGAAATAGATACAGACCTTATCTGCAATTTTTTCTATGTATTCCTACAGATTTTCCAAGCATGGGCAATCTTATGTAGGGGAAAGTAATTCATGAAGTTTTTCTATTATTTGTATCCATACCTGGAAGTTTTTATGGTACAGAATGGCATTTTCTGGGTGCATTCTGTGACATGATGAGGGAGAGGGAGAAGCAGCACTTCAGCAATTGTTCCCCAGTGCTGATCACTGCAGTCCTTTGAATCTGCATTGAAAAGAACAGATATGAGAAGGTAAGAGTAGGAAGAAAATGAGAAAAAAAAAACATCCTGAGGTAGGGAACTCCTGCAATTTTTCTGTTGTCCATTTTTTTTTTTTAGGGAAGGACACGTATCCAGGTGCCACAGTGTGTCACAGCAGAAGTAGTGGCCTTTTTGAGTTTCAGCAATAAATGATTTTTCATGTGTTGTATGTGAAGTAGCTGAAGCATGTTCCATAATTACAAAATCACAGGCTAAAACCACCTTTTTGTTAGATCTCAAAAACATTTTCTGTCTTGCAGCAAAGCTGTTTACTACCTTTATGGCCGGCCATTTATTCCCAAGCTACAGTATAGTACCCAGTGCCTTACGAATGCTGCTACCCAAGTGAGGGAGATGACTGGAATAGCTAGTGAGAAGAAAGTTTAGCAGAAAAAAGAGGAGAATTGAAAGAAGCAGCCACTGTTTCTGTGGACCATCGTGGCACTGCAGCCTTCACGTCAGTCACAGACAGGCCTGTAAGAGTTTTCTGTAAACAGCGAGAATGAAGCTCAGAAGTGCTGTGAAAGCAGGTGGTTTGACTTGCTAAAGAATAGAAAGATACGTTATGAATTGACATACTTACCCTCGCTCTGTCCACCATTCGGGTATTTCCGGTAGCACCTGCAGAAGTAGACTTGCGCTGTCCCTTTTCACTGTAACCTACTTATTAATCTCCCCGTTATTAGCGCCCTATAATAGAGCCCCTGGGAGAGGCGGGGCTAAGGCACGAGATGTTGCTGGCGCTGAGGCAGAAGGACGGACGGGATCCACAACCTACAGCGCTGCCTTCGCGGCACCTTCGGAAGCGCCACAAACCTTTTGTCACATAATAACGTCTGATATTGCGACAAGTATACATAGCAGTTAAGCAACCGCTCTCTCCTTGTTCTTTTTCACTACTGTAATGTCCCCGTGCGGGGTGCGCCGTTCCCGGAGGCACCGCATTGCCGGGAAGATGCACCGGGCGTGAGAACGAGCTCTGGGGATGACAGCAAACCCGTGCCAGAAACTCGCGGGGGGAATACCCATAGACTTGTAATGTTCAGTGTTTCCGAATGCATTCAGTCTGTGTTTGGCAGTCGAAAGGTCCCCGGTGGGGATGCACCGCTGCCGGAGGCAGTCCAATACCGGGACGATGTGCGGAGCCGAGGGAGCAAGCTTTGGACCCAACTCCCGAGCTCAAATACCCGCTTAACGTAATGTCCTCTCACCAAGGACGTACCCAAAACCGAATAAATACCTATAAACACTACACTCGATCTTAGCCAAACGGCCGAGCGGCGATGACAATTTCCTTCCCCCACTCCCGGCGGCACCCCGCTCGACAAACACACACCTCGCTGTCTCCTCCGCGCCGCCCCGCACCTCCTTTCCAGCAATTTAGAGACTCTTTCCCGCTGTGTTCCCGCACTGTCAGCACATGTTTCTGAAGCACTGACCCGAAATCACGGCGGTGCTCTGGGTCTCTAATATGCATCACCCCGCCGCTCCGGCCGGCCGCGCGGGAAGCTCGTGAGGCGCTGGGAGCTCCGGGAGAGGCGGAAAGGCTCGGGAGCTGCAGGAGATTTTTCATGGATTCTGGGGCTCGCAGCAAGGGCTCGGCGCGGCCAGCGGGGCCGGACAGGCCGGCAGAGGCACGGCGAAGGTGCCGCGCTCGGGCTTTTGGCCGCTCGAACCATGCGGTTGGATTTGCCGAGCCGGGGCTGAGAGGAGCTGCGGGGATAAATGGGGAAAAATGGAAAAAAGGTCTTTTTTCGGGGACTCAGGAAAGGCTTGAAACCCCATTTCCCCCCCGCCCCCCGGACACCGAGGCCTAAACTCTGCACATCCCCCAATAAAGCTCTTAAGATGCCATTCGCGCCGCTAAGGAATCGAGTTTGCCTGATCGACCTTCATCCGCCATGATGCCGCCGATCGCTGCGCGCAGTGATCTAATTTGCATGGCCGGACCTCTTTTCCCCAGACGCCATTCATGCGGGATTGTGCTTTAATTTGCATGACCCCGCCCCTTTACCGAGACACCGATTCACGCCACGTTTCGGCTAGTTTGCATAACTCCGCCTATTTTTCCCAAAATGCCATTCGCGCGGGAAGTAATCAAAATTAGCATAACCCCGCCCCTTTCTCCCAGGATGCCGTTCGCGCATGTGTTAATCTAAATTAGCATAACCACGCCCATTTCTCCCAGGATGCACATCGGGTATGAGGTCATGCCGATTTGCATAACCACGCCCATTTCTCCCAGGATGCACCTCGGGCATGAGGTCATGCCGATTTGCATAACCCCGCCCATTTCTCCCAGGATGCATCTCGGGCATGAGGTCATGCTGATTTGCATAACCCCGCCCATTTCTCCCAGGATGCACCTCGGGCATGAGGTCATGCCGATTTGCATAACCACGCCCATGTCTCCCAGGATGCACCTCGGGCATGAGGTAATGCCGATTTGCATAACCACGCCCCCCATGTCGCCCCGCCCCCCCCCCCCCCTCCCCCCTTCCCCTTTCCCCCCCATCGCCGCAAAGCTCCCCGACAGCCTCCTCATTTGCATTTCCCTCACGAGGCGCGGCTCGGGCCCGGCCCGCTCTGCCGGGCGGCTTCGGGACATCGGGGGTCGGGGGATTCCTCGCCCCTTTCTGGGGCTTTTCGGGGGCGGCAGAGGGACCCTCGGGGCTGCGGTAAGAGCATGGGAGGGGGGAAATCCCTGGGAGGACACGGGCAACGCCCGAAAATCCCCCAAAATTGTCGCATCGCCCCCAAAATTGCTGAGGAAACCGGGGAGGTTCCGGGGGGGCTTCAGGGAATTTTCCGGATTTGGGGACTCCCGGGATCTCCTAGGTCACCCCCAGGACCTCCCGGCCGCTGCCGAAGCGGCTCCGATGAGGTTTTGCACCGTTTTTACCTCTCAAATAAACAAAATCCGTGTTTTTAAAAAGAATCGAGATCTTTATTTGCATCGTAGCAACATCCGCGATCGAAGAGCTGCAAAAAAGAGACCCGCGCGGCTCCCCGCCCCGCTCCTCACCTCCCTCACGGATTTATTTGGTAAAACTGCCCAAATCCCCTCCCCGATTCATTTAAACAACATTATTATCCTTTATTTCCCTCAGAAAAAGTTTAAACTCACCCGGAAAGCGGCGAAAGCACGGAGTTTAACCCAAAAAAGTGCGCGCGGGAGGGGCCGCCATCTCGCGGCACCTGCGAGGGGAGAGGGGAGAGAATCACCGCCGCCCGAGCCTGGCAGCCGCTCGGGAGGCGGAGAAGCGTTATTTCAGCAGAAAAGGGTGGGCGATAGCGCGGGACAGCTTCGGCAATCCCCACTATTTCTGATTTTAATCTGTTTTTAACCAAGCAAAGGTCCCTGGCGAGGGTGCACCGTGCCCGGAGGCACCCCAATACCGGGACGATGCGCGGGGCGGAGGAAGCAAACTCCGCATGCAACTCCCGAGCACTAAAAGGCGTTTCATACAGACTCCTCTGATCGACGACGAATCAAATATTGAACTGATAAAAACAATTACTATATTTACTCTTAGCCAAAGAGCCGAGAACCGATGCCAGTTATCTCCCGCGCTCCCGCCCGCACCCCGCTCGCCTCATGCACAGTTCACGGCGACCTTTTCTCCGCCCTCCAGCTCTCTCGCAGCTCTTCCCGCGCCCTTTCCCGCTCGCCTGCCGCCCTTTCCGCCCGCGCTGCTGGGGCGCTGAGCCTCAAATCCCCCAAAAATTCGTGACCGCGCCTCAATTTCCCGTGGTGCCGTTCGCTGAGCGACTTCTAAACTTTGCATAGCCCCGCCCATTTCTCCCAGGATGCACCTCGGGCATGAGGTCATGCCGATTTGCATAACCCCGCCCATTTCTCCCAGGATGCACCTCGGGTATGAGGTAATGCCGATTTGCATAACCCCGCCCATTTCTCCCAGGATGCACCTCGGGCATGAGGTCATGCCGATTTGCATAACCCCGCCCATTTCTCCCAGGATGCACCTCGGGCATGAGGTCATGCCGATTTGCATAACCACGCCCATTTCTCCCAGGATGCACCTCGGGCATGAGGTCATGCCGATTTGCATAACCCCGCCCATGTCTCCCAAGATGCACCTCGGGCATGAGGTAATGCCGATTTGCATAACCCCGCCCATTTCTCCCAGGATGCACCTCGGGCATGAGGTCATGCCGATTTGCATAACCCCGCCCATTTCTCCCAGGATGCACTTCGGGCATGAGGTCATGCCGATTTGCATAACCCCGCCCATTTCTCCCAGGATGCACCTCGGGCATGAGGTCATGCCGATTTGCATAACCCCGCCCATTTCTCCCAGGATGCACCTCGGGTATGAGGTCATGCCGATTTGCATAACCCCGCCCATTTCTCCCAGGATGCACTTCGGGCATGAGGTCATGCCGATTTGCATAACCCCGCCCATTTCTCCCAGGATGCACTTCGGGCATGAGGTCATGCCGATTTGCATAACCCCGCCCATTTCTCCCAGGATGCACCTCGGGCATGAGGTCATGCCGATTTGCATAACCCCGCCCATTTCTCCCAGGAGGCACTTCGGGCATGAGGTCATGCTAATTTGCATAACCACGCCCTCCTCCCCCAGCCGCCGCAAACCCCGCCCATAGCCTCCTCATTTGCATTTCCCTTACGAGGCGCGGCTCGGGCCCGGCCCGCTCTGCCGGGCGGGTTCGGGACAGCGGGGGTCGGGGGATTCCTCGCCCCTTTCTGGGGCTTTTCGGGGGCGGCAGAGGGACCCTCGGGGCTGCGGTAAGAGCAGGGGAGGGGGGAAATCCCGGGGAGGACACGGGGAACCCCCGAAAATCCCTCAAAATTGTCACATCGCCCCCAGAATTGCTGAGGAAACCGGGGAGGGTCGGGGGGGGGGGCTTCAGGGAATTTTCCGGCTTTGGGGACTCCCGGGATCTCCTAGGTCACCCCCAGGACCTCCCGGCCGCTGCCGAAGCGGCTCCGATGAGGTTTTGCACCTATTTTACCTCACAAATAAACAAAATCCGTGTTTTCAAAAAGAATCGAGATCTTTATTTGCATCGTAGCAACATCCGCGATCGAAGAGCTGCAAAAAAGAGACCCGCGCGGCTCCCCGCCCCGCTCCTCACCTCCCTCACGGATTTATTTGGTAAAACTGCCCAAATCCCCTCCCCGATTCATTTAAACAACAGTATTATCCTTTATTTCCCTGAGAAAAAGTTTAAACTGACCCGGAAAGCGGCGAAATCACGGAGTTTAACCCAAAAGAGTGCGCGCGGGAGGCGCCGCCGTCTCGCGGCACCTGCGAGGGGAGAGGGGAGAGAATCACCGCCGCCCGAGCCTGGCAGCCGCTCGGGAGGCGGAGAAGCGCTATTACAGCAGAAAAGGGTGGGCGATAGTGCGCGACAGCTTCGGCAATTCCCACTATTTCTGATTTTAATCTGTTTTTAACCAAGCCAAGGTCCCCGCCGGGGTGCATCGGACCCAAAGGCAATGAAATACCGGGACGATGCGCGGAGCGGTAAACACAAGCTCCAGATCTAACTCCCGAGCCCATAATCCCGCTTAATGCAAAGTCCTCACATCGAGACCATATCAGCTATCAAACTGATAAGAACAAATACTCCACTACATCTTAACCAAAAGGCCGAGAAGCGATGCCAGTTATCTCCCGCGCTCCCGGCCGGACCCCGCTCGCCTCATGCACAACTCACGGCGACCATTTCTCCGCCCTCCAGCTCTTTCCCAGCTCTTCCCGCGCCAATTCCCGCTCGCCTGCCCCCCTTTCCGCCGCGCTGCTGCGGCGCTGAGCCTCAAATCCCCAAAAATTCGTGACCGCGCCTCAATTTCCCGTGGTGCCGTTTGCTGAGCGAGCTCTTAAATTTGCATAGCCCCGCCCATTTCTCCCAGGATGCACCTCGGGCATGAGGTCATGCCGATTTGCATAACCCCGCCCATTTCTCCCAGGATGCATCTCGGGTATGAGGTCATGCCGATTTGCATAACCCCGCCCATTTCTCCCAGGATGCACTTCGGGCATGAGGTCATGCCGATTTGCATAACCCCGCCCATTTCTCCCAGGATGCACCTCGGGCATGAGGTAATGCCGATTTGCATAACCCCGCCCATTTCTCCCAGGATGCACCTCGGGCATGAGGTAATGCCGATTTGCATAACCCCGCCCATTTCTCCCAGGATGCACCTCGGGTATGAGGTCATGCCGATTTGCATAACCACGCCCATTTCTCCCAGGATGCACTTCGGGCATGAGGTCATGCCGATTTGCATAACCCCGCCCATTTCTCCCAGGATGCACTTCGGGCATGAGGTCATGCCGATTTGCATAACCCCGCCCATTTCTCCCAGGAGGCACCTCGGGCATGAGGTAATGCTAATTTGCATAACCACGCCCTCATCTCCCAGCCTCCGCAAACCCCGCCCATAGCCTCCTCATTTGCATTTCCCTTACGAGGCGCGGCTCGGGCCCGGCCCGCTCTGCCGGGCGGGTTCGGGACAGCGAGGGTCGGGGGATCCCTCGCCCCTTTCTGGGGCTTTTCGGGGGCGGCAGAGGGACCCTCGGGGCTGCGGTAAGAGCAGGGGAGGGGGGAAATCCCGGGGAGGACACGGGGAACGCCCGAAAATCCCCCAAAATTGTCGCATCGCCCCCAAAATTGCTGAGGAAACCGGGGAGGGTCGGGGGGGGCTTCAGGGAATTTTCCGGCTTTGGGGACTCCCGGGATCTCCTAGGTCACCCCCAGGACCTCCCGGCCGCTGCCGAAGCGGCTCCGATGAGGTTTTGCACCTATTTTACCTCACAAATAAACAAAATCCGTGTTTTTAAAAAGAATCGAGATCTTTATTTGCATCGTAGAAACATCGGCGATCGAAGAGCTGCAAAAAAAAAGCCGTGCGGCTCCCCGCCCTGCTCCTCGCCTCATTCACGTGTTTATTTCATAAAACTGCCCCAAATCCCCTCCGAGATTCATTTAAACAACATTAATATCCTCTATTACCCTGATATAAATCGGAAACCCCCTCAGAAAGCGGCGAGATCCCCGAGTTTAACCCAAATAGCACGCAAAAGCACGGCACCCTGCGAGGGGCAGGGAGGAGAGAATCACAGCCGCTCGAGCTTTGTAGCTTCACAGGGGTCGGGAGAGCTGCTGTTTACCTTTAAGTATGGATAATCACGTTCACTTGGATTTAAATGTGTTTTTAACCGACCAGAGGCCCCCGGCGGGGTGCACCGTTCCCGGAGGCACCGCAATACCTGAACCACGCGCGGAGCGGAGGGAGCAAGCTCCGGATCCAAGTCCCGAGCCCAAAAATCCTGTAATATAAAGTCCTCCCATCGAGGCCGTATCAGATATTGAACTGATAAGAATAGATACTACACTTGATCTTAGCCAAAAAGGCGAGGAACGATACACAGGGAATTCCAAAGGCGGTCCCCAGCCGCTCTCGCCCCTGACTCGCCCACCGCCCTCGCGTTGTTCCCGAGCTCCTCCCACGCTGCATTCCGCGCTCCCCTGCCCGCGCCTCACAAGCACAGAGCCCTGGAACCCCGCAAATCTCACAGCCACCCTTCCGAGCAGCCCCTTTGTGCTGTGACTGTTGAATCCGCACAGCCCCGCCCCTGGCTCTCCCTCCCGTCCGCATTCGGGTTCCGCCCCGGCAAAGAGGGGGCGCCGGGGGAGGCGCCGGGGGAGGCGCCGGGGGAGGCGCCGGGGGAGGCGCCGGGGGAGGCGCCGGGGGAGGCGCCGGGGGAGGCGCCGGGGGAGGCGCCGGGGGAGGCGCCGGGGGAGGCGCCGGGGGCGGCGCCGGGGGAGGCGCCGGGGGAGGCGCCGGGGGAGGCGCCGGGGGAGGCGCCGGGGGAGGCGCCGGGGGAGGCGCCGGGGGAGGCGCCGGGGGAGGCGCCGGGGGAGGCGCCGGGGGAGGCGCCGGGGGAGGCGCCGGGGGAGGCGCCGGGGGAGGCGCAGGGGGAGGCGCCGGGGGAGGCGCCGGGGGAGGCGCCGGGGGAGGCGCCGGGGGAGGCGCCGGGGGAGGCGCCGGGGGAGGCGCCGGGGGAGGCGCCGGGGGAGGCGCCGGGGGAGGCGCCGGGGGAGGCATTGCGGCCGCGGGGGCGGGCGGGAGCGGAGCCGCAGCTGCCGGTGCGGGTTGTGTCCCTGCGGGCAGCGGCAGCGTGTCTGTGAATCGTCCCCAAAGCCGCCTGCCTTCCCGCGCCCCGCTGAGCCTGCTCGGGTGTCTGTTGTGGGTTTGAGACAGGACCCTTGCCAGGAGGACGCACGAAAAAGGGTAAACAGGCTTTAAGCTTAAAGTTGCAAAAAGTGTTTAATTACTTAACAGAATTGGAGGATAGATGTAAGGTAAAAATATATTTTTTATACATTATTTTGTTCACACCCCTCCCTCCCTCTTACGAACTTATAGTATTCACCCCCTTTCCTCCTCTACAATCCCCGAGCCAGGTGGGGGGGGGGCAGGGTGTGGGGTCTCTTTTCAGTTTACAGAGCAGATTTTCAAATTTACTCATTACTACAGTTTTTCTACTATAAATACTCTTTATCTCTGCTTGTTTTTCTCTCTCTTCAGACAGTTTTCTGCTCTCACCCCTACCCTCTTAAGAAGCAGTCTCTGCACTCACCCCCCCCCCTTTTTTCTCTCTTTGCAAACTAGCAACACAGACAGGGGGCAGGTTGAGGGGTCTTCTGGTTAGTTTAATCAGGAAAAGAGGTTTTCTACTTAGCCAGGGGTCCTTCTCACGAGAGACAGTCCTCTAGGAACTTCTTTGGTGTGGGTCCAATCTCATGAGCAACATCCCGCCCGAATTTTTGTTGTAACATGAGTTTTTTGTCTATAAGGTGCTGTGCAGACTCTCCCGAGCTGAGGTTAGGCTGCTTCTATGCCAGGAGCAAGGCTTATCTCTCTCAGTTAAGGCCTTTTGCAGTTTTAACTCTTAGATGAGACTCCCACTGGTTTACAGTCTTTTTTAGGCATCTACCTCCTCCTCTGGAGAGAGCTGTGGGTGTATTTTTGCATCTTTACAGATTTCATGGGTTGCAGGAGGAATTTCTGACTCCCCCATAGTTTCTATTACGGCTAGCAGAAAGTTTCAGCTCTGGTGCCGGAAGCACTGGAGCACTTCTTTCTCCCCCCTTCTTCACTGACTTTGGCACTTTCTATGCTGTTCTCCCTCACATATTTTCACCTGCACCTCCTCCTCCTCCAACTACAAAGTGAAAGAAGTGCGCGCCTGCTTTGTTTTGACTTTTTTTTAAATATGTTTTCACAGAGGCGTAACTAGCACCTTTAATTGGCCCAAACTTGGCCGGCAGCATGTCTATTACTTTCAGAGCCATCAGAGATTGGCTCTGCTGGACTTGATGTAAAAACTTCCAGAACTTGCACTCAGGACACACAGGAGCCATTTTTGTGCTACACCCCACCCCTCAGACACCTCCCTAGGCCTACTAGAACAGCTTCTGAGGGGCTCAAATTTCTCTTAGATGTTAAAAACACTTCGCTGATGTTTTGGGCCAATCAAAACCACCACAGTGTCCCAGCGGGGTCCTGTCAGGGACAGATCACCTTTGCTTTTTCTAAGGTCTGTGATGAATAGTTTAGAAAAGTGGCAGCGAGATTTTTCGTAATTGTAATTTATTTGCGTTTGAAGTGTGAAGCGTGTGTCATTGTTTTGTGCTTTTTAGCAGTTTCCATGCTAGGATAAATGCGGTGGAAGAAGGCAAATGAAGCCAAGAGGCTGGACTAGGATGCTGCAGGCCCATGACAAGCACAGGTCAGAAAATAATTAAAACCCCAGGTTATAAAAATACCAAAGTAAAAGCCCAAAGGGTATTGTGAGCTGCTAGACTGTGCTCAGAGAAATCCCAAACACCTGTCCTGTTTTCCTATTGTCAGTTGAACATGCAAAAATATAAGAGTTGCCCCAAGGATCCTGTCAGTGGGAGGTGGTCATGGGATAAGCTGTTTTTGAAGGCATTTTCCACACCCTTAAAAGTGTGGATAGGTGTAGCGTTCGGTACGAGCCGGGCTGCAGTTGCATTCCAAAAAGTGTGTTCTTCGGTCACTAAAATTTCTGGGTTTTTGGTTGGTTTTCCTGAAAAATGCCTTGTATCCCTCTGAGCTTTGCTTTGCAAAGCACTGAATGATTTTTATGGTTCTGCAGGGACCTCTGCCTGGAATGTCCTGGGTGTCCCGGTTCAGCTGCCTAGGGTGGCACGAAGGTGGTGCTGAAGATGCCAATCATCACCGGCCTGGATAAATTTTGGCCGCAGGAGCTGCCAGCAGCAGGCTGTTCAGAGCCAGAGCTTGCCAGGATGGCAAGACTGTCATTGTTGCAGTCCCCAAAGCAGTATCCAACGTGAGTAGTTGCAGAGCTCTCTAAAAGAAGTGTGCCATTTGTTACGGTTTTGGGCCCAGTGGGTCTAAGGTGGCTTTTATTAAACTGGAGAGCTGGATTTTTTAGTCCTGCTGAGAGAGTTCAGCGTCACCTTATGAAGCAAGGAAAAGCTGCGTGGTAAGCGCAGGCTGATGCAATTTATTTTAGCTTATTACTCCCCATGATTCCTTTAATAAATAAACTCCCAATGAAAAGTGTGAATGTGTTAATTATTTCTCTGTTTGATCAGCAATAGAATGCATTAGTAAACATTTGTGGGAGAGGCATGGGGAGCAGCAGAAGGGAGAAGGGTGTGGGAGACAGAGCCCGGTCCCAAGGTGGGTTGCTGGCGGTGGCATAGGAGGGGATGTCAGAGAGATACAGGTAAATGTGTACAGGGTGCAGAGCCCCAGGGTAGTGCCTCTGCTGGGGGAGTGAGAGCATGTCCAGGATAGGTGGGGTATGGAGCAGTGAGCCCTAACCGGGATGGGGGGTGAACCCGTGGGCCACGGGCAGAGTCCTGGCTACCATGTGAATTGTCACCACACAAGGTTAGTGGAGCCGAAGGTCACCCCAGGAGAGGTGCAGCCCCCAGTCCCTATTGCTGAGTCCCACCACAGGCTTACAAAACCAGGATTTGGGCTCCAGAGCTGACAGGTGTCGTGTTGTCCAGGGCAGCACTTGGCACCACAGGGCTGTAGGGGGCTGTGGAGTGGGTGGGGGGCCGTGGCCCGTTAGCTGAAAGGAAGGATGAGTGAGAGGTATTGAGGGCAGTTGGTGATGCAGCCGTCTGCATCCCAGAGTCCCATCCAAACCCACCGCTTTCAGAGTGTGCCTAAGAACATCTGCCATGTAATCTTGTGCCTGCAGGAGGAATTTTTGCCAGGGCAGCTGTGTCTAACCCCAAGGTGAACCTATATCCCATACGGGCCTAGGTAGGATCTGGGCTGGCGACAGCCGTGGTATAGTTGCCTGTGATCCCCCAGAACCCAGATTTGAGGTCAGAATTTGCAATTTTTGTAATGTAAGAAGGGGTAGCACCAAAGCCAGAAGTTTTTAAAAGTTCAAAGTGTGTCTGTTCAGCATTGAAATGGATACATACTTGATCAGGAGAGTTTTTTAATGTATTTTGTTAGATTTTACAGACATGGGGAATTTCTTTGAAGGCATAGAATTTCATTTATTTAGTGTATTGTTTGTATGAATACCCGGAGGTTTTCTACAGCTACAGAGCGGCATCTCGCGTCTGGATTTTGTTCCACGGTGAGCCAGAGGGAGAAGCAGCACTTCCCAAATTCTTCTGGAGCAGTGGTAATTGCAGTCCTTTAAACATGCATTAAAAAGGCAACATGTGAAATGGGAAGAGCAATTAGGAAAAGAGGAAAAAGAAATGTTGAGCTAGGGAGGTGTTGCCATTTTTCTGCTGTTCCTTTATGACAGTGATCTTGTAGGCAGTAAGAAAAGTATTAGGATTTGAATAACGGAGGGTATGAAATGGAGCTAAAGTGTAGGTAAGGAAAGGAAAATGTTATTGTAAAATCTTCCTTGGGGCACCATGCAGATGAGGCAGAGAGAGAAAGAGTAATGTGTGTCCTGCATAAGCTTGTCCATGCAAGGCCAAAGCAGATAGAAGATTTTAAAGTGCAAACACAAGTGTTGTGTATATAAATGAACCAATTAAAGAGCTTAACTTATAAGGCAGGATGATATATAGGACAAAATGTAAAAAAAGAATAAATAGATCTATTAGCTGTTCTGTACAAAGTCTAATCAGATATTAGATATTAATGTAAAGAGAGGTTTGATATGAGTAGATGTGTAAGGTTAGAGTGTAGAAGTCTGACGTAATATTGAATTGTCAAAATATACAAGTTGAACATTGTAAATATGTGGCTTGTGTCTTAGGAGAGGTTCCGTAAGTGTCAATGGATTTGTAAGTATTTTCTCTATAATAAGTGCAAATAGATATAATGTAAATAGATGAGTGTAAGTATATAAAAGTTTAGGGGGTGGGAATAAGAAAACAGTTTTGAGAAAAGGTTTCGTTGTATCGCTTCATAAATAGTGGAAGATTTCCGTTTCTCAGAAGGTCCAAACAGTAGAATGTTTTTCATAGAGCGCACAGACCGATGCAGCCAGAATCCAAAAGTGTGCAGATTGTCAGGGGCATAAAGAAAATCCAAAAGCCATAATTTTCATGTTGAGGAAAAGCACTGGAGCGTCCTCACATGTAGAATTTTGAAAAAGCAACCTCCTTGTCTGGAAATTTCACATTCTAGATACGGAAAAAAGCACCAGGCTGCCAAACACAGCAGGGTGTGGTGACAGTCGGTCAGTTTGGAGGTATGGCCGTGGGTGATCTGGTGCTGGGGCAGTTAGACAGCAGGGTGTGGTGACAGTGGGTCAGTTTGGAGGTACGGTCGTGGGTGACCCGGCGCCAGGTCAGTTAGCCAGAGCGCTTTGATTATCGTGGGTGCATCTGCTGCCACCGGTTACCTGGGGAGTTCCACTGCTGCTGGGGAGTTCCACTGCTGCTGTCATTGCCACCACGGGCCTTGGCCTCGTCCTGGCTCAGAGGTCGTTCTTCCTGGCTTTTCTTTGCCGCCTCCCCAAAGTGCTGCTGCCTCCCTCTCCACCCTGCCCTGCTGTGGCCAGCTGCAGCGTGCAGAGGGTGTTGTGGCTGTGCTCTGCCGGGTTCCCCGTGTGGAAGCAGAGAAGCTGCAGTGGTGGCAGCATCAGTCCTTGCAGGAGATCCTGCATTCATTGGGGTCAAGTGGCTGTCTTGACAGTGGTGAAGATTCTTGAGAGCTCTTATGCTGTCAGGTACTCCCCAGAGCGTGTCCTCGAGGTAGAGCAAAGGAGATGTGGCCACGGTCATTGCTGTGGGGGAAGAAGAGATTTGATGTGGTTATTGTCCTCGCTTCCTTTAATATCAGTAGTGCAGTATTTCTATAGATGTGGTGTCCTGAAGCAGGAGTTACAGGTGTTGTTGTGGGTAGTGAATAATTGAAATGAATGTAAAGAATGGATTGTTATGATTGCTATCAGTATAGCTTGGTGTTCTTAGTCCCACAGCAGGTTTGTAAAAGGTTCAAACAGTCCTTTTTTTTCCCAGAAAACCTGACTGAGTGGAGTGAGGTAACACAGAGGCGATATAGTGTATCTTGAGGCTCGTTATGAAGTGTTGTCAGATGGTTTTTACGATGTGAGGAGGCATTTGCCACGGTGTGCAGGTCAGAAGGGTGGAAAAGTTTGTTACGTGTGTAAAAGAGGCACCGTTTGCAGCCAGGTTCCAAATGTGGTATTGTACCTGAAAAGTGTGCATGCTGCAGGAATCCTGTCAGATGAAAGGTGTAAAGAAGCAGAGGTCTGTGTGCACTTGGATTCCTCCAAACTGCCTATCTTACACGAGAGTGGTGATGTGCCATTCCCATGGAAAAGAGCCATTGTTGCCCCCAGGTTCCCATGGGGAAATGTGGGATTTTGTATTGTAAAGCTGTGCAAATGTCAGGATTTGTGCCAGACAGAAGCTGCTAGGAGGTCGGCCTGAGGCTGGCCTTGGACTCCTGGGTGTGTTGTGCCCAGTGTGTGCTAGCTGTTGAAAAGAGGCAGTGGTTTGAGCCAGGTTTGATCAGCAGGAAGAGGGAGGGAGATCACACTTATGAGCAATGATGAAAACCTTTTCAGGGAAGAGATGTCAGAGTCCTATTTCAAAGAATAAATATCTTGTGTGGCTTACGTGGCAAATAAGAAAAATAGATGAAGGACGTCTTGCCACTGAATTCTAAAGAAGTCAACAGTGAAGGTGCTGACATATAAACCTGAGTTTTCTCCCTAGGTTTTGAGAAGGATCCCTGTCAGACTGCAGCATCTCAGGCTAACCTAATACCAGAACTGTGGTGACCAGAGAGGTGTTAATTGCATAAAGGGAAGCAAAGTATTGCTCATATGTTTTGGTCACAGTGACATGAGTTCATCCACACCAAACAGTTCTATCAGAAGCGTGGCCTGGGCTGCCCACATGTTCAGATGGAACAATTGTACAACCACCACCTGCAAATGTTCCCTTTGGGATAATATTTTTTAAACTTTTTTTACTTTTTTTTTTACTTGCTTCTCTCTGATCTGGCCGAATGGTACAGTGAGTGGAACAGAGGCTGAGAATCGGCCACCATGTGAGCTGTGTGGCATTTCCTACTGTGGTTGAAGTAAACCTTCTGAACCATATTTCAGTGTGTCATACAGGGAACAGGGGAGGATGGTTATTGCAGTTATTGTTTCCTCAGCAACATGAGATATGTTATTCCTTTAACATGGCATTGAAAGAGTTAGCAAAACTATTTTTTTTTCTCTTAGGCCATTTGAAAGCCAAATTTCTGTACATGGATAATTGATGAGGTGCAGTTCTGTAAGGCTCATGTAACGGAGCCTTACGAATCAGAATTAATCCTGAAGTGTATTTCTGCAGGCTATGCACGTGGTATGCAGTTCACACACAGGTAATAAGCATGTGCAGGTATAAGGCTAAGCACCTTATGTACTGTCCAGTATTAGATAAAATATTTGGAGACATGTGTACCAGTTTTGAGGTCAGCATAGCCACATTTGTAATGTAGGAAGTGGTAGCAACATCATCCAAACCCTGAAGTTTTCAAGAGTTTAAAGCGATGCTGTTCTGTATTGAAATTGATACACTTGATGTGCCAATATTTCTATGTATGAACCCAGATTTGCAAAGCATGGGAACTGTTCTCCAAGGGAAAGTATTTCATGAATTTTTTCTACTCTTTCTAGCCATACCTGGTGGTTTGTGCACCGATGGACCGGCACCTTCCGACTGGATTCCGTGCTCTGATGAGCAAGGTAGGGAAGCAGCAGTTCACAAGTCCTTCTGCAGCAGTGAGAATTGCAGGCCCTTAAAGGTGCATGGAAAAGAGCAGCTATGAGATGGGAAGAGCAAATAGATAAAGAGTGAAAAACAACATCTTGAGCTAGGGAAGTTCTACAATTTTTCTGTTGTCCATTTATGATTGTGCTCTTCCACGTACTAGAAAAAGTTTCAGGATGTAAAGAATTTAGAGAATGAAATGGAAATGAAATAGAGGGTATCAAAGCAAAAAGGCCCTGCTAAATATTCTTTGGGAAACTATGGCCATGAATGAGAGAGAGAAAGAACAAGGAGTTTCCTGAATGAATTTACAGAAAACAAATCCCAGTGCCTCTTTCTAGGTAAGTGTGGACATTGGCTATGTTGTAAAAGAGGAACTGTAATTTTCAGAAGTATGCAGAGGTATGAATAAAAAGCTCTAACCAAGTGCAAAATGTCAGAGGTACAGGCTTCCAAGCTTCCCTCAGGTGCAGTTTTCTGTGCTTGGTACCAGCAAGCCAGGGAAGAGGGAAAGAACTTTGAGTTTTTTTCCTTAGGGAAGGACATGTGTCCAGGTGCCTGCAGTGCATTGTTGCTTCAGAAGTGTCGTTTTTGAGCCTCACTATCAGTAAGAAGTAATTGTTCACGTGTTGTTGCTGGAGTAGCTGAAGCATGTTCCATAATTACCAAATGCAGGCAAGCCAGCTCTTGCAGGAATATTGAAAAGATCATCTGCCTTGCAGCAAAGCTGTTGTCTACCTTTCTGGGTGGACATTTATAGCCAATGCCCAGTACACAGTGCCTTCCGAATATAGTTATGAAAATGAAGGAGATGACCTAGATAGATAGTAAAAAGGAAGTGTTGCATTGAAGAAAGGATAATTGAAGAAAGCACCCACCTTTCATGTGGATCATCACAGAGCTGTAGCCACAATGTCAGGCCTGTAAGAATTTCTTGCCAAGAGTCAGAATGGAGTTCAGAAGTGCTGTAGAAGCAGGTGGTTTGACTTGCTAAAGAAGAGAAAGAAATGATATGAATTTACCCAATGTGGAAGGCTTTGTACATTTTTTTTCTTTTTGCAGGTATTAATGTAGTGTCCTGCAACAAGAAAAAAAGGGTAGGGAGGGGTCAGGCAATAAATGTGTTTTGGGTTAATGATACAACTTTTTTTTTTTTTGAGAGTGAAGGGTTTTGATATTTTTTTTTTTATTTTTAATAGAATTTTTTAGATGGAAGTGAAGAAAAAGTTATTTATTTAATAAAATTACGCAGAGTGTTTTATAAGGCACAGGGGAAGGGAAAAAAATAAGGTGAAAGGTAGTTATTTAATTTGATTAAAAAGTGGTTTTTTTAGACATAGTTTTTTTTTTTTTTTTTGTTCCCCACCCGGGGCCGGGTGGAGTTTTTTTGGAGAGTTTTGTTGTTTTTTGGGTTTTTTGGGTGTTTGGGTGGTAAAGTAGATTGAAGAGAAGGGGTTTAAATGAGGAAAAAGAAGAAGAATGGAAAAAATGGGAATAGAGTTTATTTTGATTTTTGTTTAGTATGTAGTTTTTGCTGGGTGATGAATTTTTTTTGGAGTAAGGTTTGGAGAAAATGTTTTTAAAATAACTTGTGGTTTTTTTTGTGGCTGGGTGTAGTTAAAGAGATAGGATTATATATTTTTATATCTTTTTTTTTGGGGTATATAAGTCAATGATAGGGGATAAAGGATTATTATATTATTAATTTGAGATATTTTATTTTTTTATTTTATAGTGTTGGTTTAAGGTTTATTTTAATATTTTTTAATTTTAAATATATATATATATACACATATATATATAAAATTATGTATAAATAATGTTATGAATGGTGAATGGTGGTATGTTGTTATTTTAATTTTATATGTGGTTTTTATTTAAAATTAAATTTTTTTGAGGGATATATTGTGTTTTTTATTTTTTTGTATTATTTATTAAGTATATTTTGGTTTTTGGGTAAAGATAATTTTATGGATGGGTTTGTTTTTATGTGAGGTAGAATTAATTTAGATCGTTTTTTTTAACAAGTTTTTGGTATGTATTGTTGGGATTTTATTTTTATTTATTGTATGTAGAAGTTTAGATTGGGTAGGATTTGTTTGGTTGATGGAGCCTCGGGTATTGATTAATTAGGTGGTTTTTGTTAAATGTTGTTTTTAATTTTTATAAGTTTTTTTATTTAATGTTTTTAGGGTGGTTTTTAATAGTTTATTATATTGTATTATTTTGTTAGTGGTTGGTGTATGATAGGGAATGTGGTATATTTATTTAATGTTATGGTTTTTAGTTTAGTTGTTTATGAGGTTATTTTTAAAATGAGTTTTGTTATTTGATTTAATTTTTTTAGGGGTATTATGTTTTTATAGGATTTGGTTTTTAAGGCCTAGGATGGTGTTATGAGTAGTGGTATGAGGTATAGGGTAGGTTTTTAGTTATTTAGTGGTGGTTTTTATTATTGTGAGTATATAGTGTTTGTTATGGTGGGTTTGAGGTAGTGTGATGTAATTAATTAGTTAGGTTTTTTTATATTTATATTTTGATTCTTTTTTATTATATTATAGGGGTTTTATTTGTTTGGTTTGTTTGATGGTAGTATATGTTTTATAGTTATGGATAATTTGAGAGATGTAGTTTATGGTTAGATTTATTTTTTGGTTTTGTGTTTATTTATAGGTGGTATTTTTGTTTTGATGGTTTGAGGTATTATGGGTTTATTGAGTTAGGAATAAATTTTTTTTATGTTGTTAATTTAAGTTTATTTGGGATATTTTTATTTTTGTAGTTTGATTTATTTGTTTATTGTTTTGGTGTTTTTTATTAGTTTGATTTTTGGGGATATGGGTGTTTATATGGTGGATTTTTATAGGTAGTTTTTTTGTTTGGTTAGCGATGTTTTTTTATTTTTTAGTTGTTTAAATTGGTTTTTTTATGTTGTTAATTAGGTTTTTTTTATTTTTTTAGTTAATTTTATAGAGTATTGGTTATTATTTATGAATTAGTATAAAGGTAGAGTTTTGGTTATTTTTTTTTAGTAATGTTTAGGGTTAATTGAATGGTTTTGAGTTTAGTGAATTGGCTTGATTTACTTTTTTTTTTTAGTTTTTGTAATTTGTTGTGTGGGGTTTTATACAGTTGTTTTTTATTTTTGTTTTGTTTTTATAAGATGATAGGAATTATTAGTGAAAAGAGTGTAGTGTGTTTTATTTGTTGGTAGTTGGTTGTATGGTGGGTTTTTTTTTGCATGGGTTATTTGTTTTAGTTTTTTTTTTTAGTTAGATTAAAATTTTTATTTTTAGGTTAATTTGTAATTATTTTTAAAATTTTAGGGTGATTTAGATTTTTTTATACGGGTGCGCTGTGTGATAAGGGTAATTTATTTGCTTTATGTGCTATTGGTGGTATGATGAGTAGAGGGAATTTTTGTTTTAAATATTTATTTTAGTATTGGTAGTTGAGG
The DNA here is from genome assembly GCF_008360975.1 of Lichenostomus cassidix. Lineage (NCBI taxonomy): Eukaryota > Metazoa > Chordata > Aves > Passeriformes > Meliphagidae > Lichenostomus > Lichenostomus cassidix. The sequence continues at coordinate 20,773 of NW_028147976.1, forward strand.
TGTTAGGAGTTGTGTTTTTGTGTTAATTATTTTTGAGGTAGTTTGGATTTTTTTATATGTTAGGATTTTTTTTTTTGTTGGGGTGTAGTTGGTTTTAGATTTTTTGTAATTTTGGTTTTAAAATTTTAGTGGTTGGTTTTGGGTTTTATTAGGTATTTTTTGTTAAAGGTTTTAGGATAGGTTATGGTTTTTAGTTGTAGAGTAAAGTACATTTTTTACTTTTGGTTTTGTTTTGATTGGGTTAAGGGTTATTGTATGAGTAATTTTTTGTTTGATTTGAGTGAAGGTTTGTTGTTTAGGGTTTTAGTGGAAATTATTTTTTTATGGGTAATTAGGTAGAGAGGATTTATAATTTGGCTGTACTCAGGGATGTGTATTTTTTAAAAGTTTATTGTTTTTAGGAAAGTTTGTGGGGTTTTTTTTGTTGGTTGGGGGGATATTGTGATGATTTCATTGATAATTTTAGTAGGAATTTGATGTTGTTTATTTTGTTATTTTATTTTTAGGAATTGGATTTTTTTGGTAGGTTTTTTGATTTTGTTTTTTTTATAGTGAAATTGGTTTTTAGGAGAATTTGGATTTTTTTTTTTTGTGTTTTTTTATATAATGATGTTATTAATGTATTGTAAATGTTTTGGAGTTTTATTTTTTTTAATGTAGTTTGGATTAGTTTATGATAAATGGTGGGATTGTGTTTTTATTTTTGGGGTAATTTGTTTTAGGTGTATTGTATGTTTTTTTAGGTGAAAGTAAATTGAGGTTTGTATTTTGTTGTTAGAGGAATGGAGAAAAATGTATTTGTAATGTTAATAGTAGTATATTATTTTGTTGCTTTGGATTTTAGTTTATATTGGAGTTTTAGTATGTTTGGTATAGTAGTATTTAGAGGTGGAGTTATTTTATTTAAGGTATGGTAGTTTATAGTTAATTTTTTTTTTTTTTTTTTAGATTTTTGTATAGGTTAGATGGGGTTGTTAAAGGAAGAATGGGTTTTGTTGATTATTTTTTGGTTTTTTAGTTTATGGATTAGTTTGTGAATGGGAATTACGGTATTACGAGTTGTTTGGTATTGTTGGCGGTGTGTAATTGAGGTGTAATTGGTATTTGTTGGTTTTTTTTTTAGGAGTTTTATTGTAGATGGGTTTTTTGATAGTTTAGGTAAGGTGTTTAATTGTTTTATGTTTTTTGTTTTTACAGTAGTTATTTTAAATGTTTATTTGAGTTTTTTTGGGTTTTTGAAATATTTATTTTGGCGGAAGTTTATATTTAAAATATATGGAGTTTTTGGGTTAGTTATAATGGAATGGTTTTTTTATTTTTTTTTAGTTAGGTTTATTTTAGTTTTTATGAGGGTTAAGTTTTGTGATTTTTTTGTAATGTTGGAAATAGAAATAGGTTTTGTTTTTATATGTTGTGATGGTATTATTGTGTATTGTGTATTAGTGTTAATTAAAGTTTTGTATTTTTGTGGTTTTGATGTGTTAGGTTATTGAATTTATACTGTTTAAAAAATTTGGGTTTTTTTGGTTTTTATTTGGTTAGAGGTAGGGTTTTTTTAATTATGGTGGGTATTTGTGTTAGAGGTTTTTTTAAGGGAATTAGATATATTGAGTTATTTTTTTTTTGGTGGAGTTTTTTTTTTGAGTTTTTTTTTTTTTTTAATTTACGTATTTGTTGTGTTAGGATAGCAGTGGGTTGTTTATTTTATTTGTTTATGTTTTTTTTATTGTTATATAGGAAATATTATAATTTATGTTGAGGGATATATTTAGTTTTTATAGCTGAGGAGTGTTTGCGTGGGGTAGTAGAATTTTTGGTTTGTATTGTTGAGATTTGGAGAAGGTTGTTTTAAATTTTTTTATTGAGTTTTTTATGATTTATTTTATTTTATTTTTTAGTTTTTGTAGATTTGTTTTTATAGTTGAGATTTTTGTATTTATTGGGTTATGTATGATATTTGTATATGTTTGGAGTTTTTTTGTTATATTATGTATAGTTTTATGTTTGTTATTTTGTTTTATAATGGTTAAAGTAGAAGTATATTTTGATGGTTTAAGTTTTAGGAGTTTTTGTTATATTATAGGTGTATATTTTATTTTATTTGGGTTTATAATTGGATTTGGGTTTGTTATGTTTTTTGAGAAGATAATTTTTATTATTGTTATTTTTTTAAGCGTTGAATTTTTTGTTTTATAGTTTTTTATTGAGTTTGTTGTGAATAGAGATTGTTGGGATGTAGGTATTTTTTTTTTGTAGTTTTGATAGTTCGTTTTTAGAGGTTGTTGTAGTTAGGTTTATTTTGTATAGTTTGGTTGATATTTGGGTTACGTGATATAGTTTTTAAATGTTTTGTTTTAGTAGGATTTAGAAGTGTAATATTGTTTGTAGTATTTTAAAGATGGATTAATTAATTAATTATAGATTTATTATTTTGTTGGATATAATTTTTTTTAGGTTGTGAAGGTTTTTTATATTTATGGATTTAATAATGATTTTTGATTTAGTTGTTGGTTTTGAGGGTCCCTCCCTATTGTTATTTGGGTGATTAGTTTTAAATTGGGTTTTTTTGTTTTTTGTAATAGGAGTAATTGTTATTGGTTTAGGTTTTTTATTTTTTGTTTTATAATATTTGATAGTGTATGATAAGTATATGTTAGGGTTTAATATATTGTATTGTAGTTGTTTTTGTATTTTTTTTTTTAGATTTTTTTTACTTTAGTTGGTTTTGGGATTTGTTTAGGGGGAAATTTTTAGTTTATTGGATTAGAGAATTTTTTTTAAGTTTTATTTATGTTTTTTTATATTTTATATTATTTAATTTTTTTTATATTTGGATTAGGTGTTTGGTTTTGTTTAGTTTTTTTTTTTTTAGTTTTTATTTTGGTAAAATTGAATATTATATACATGGAAATTTTTAGGTAAAGTATTTGTATAATTAAGTTAATGGTTTTTTTTAACATTTAGGAAAAATTGAATATTTTTAAAAGTTGATATACTAGATTTAAAGGGAAAGAGATGGGTGAGGAGTTAGGAAGTTTCACTCTACTTTTTTAACAGGTTGGGTAATATTATTAATAAAACTCTAAAACAGGTTACTAAAACTAGAGGAGGAAATTAACAGAGCATGTACATCTTTAACTGTTTTTCATATTTTTTTACAGATTGTTAGTATTACACACATTACTATAACAAGTTGGAGTTGTGTCTCTGATTGGTGGAAATTATACATTAGGGACAGGATTGTTTTTACTTGTTGGTAGGGAAATAAATTTATGTGCTAAACAGTATTATATTAAATAATTTTTTATCAAACAGCATAGTGATTATTGATGGTTGTAATTTAATATCAAGCGTTTAAAACTAGAATGTAATTATTAGGGTTTTTTTTTTCTTTTTTTAATTTTATAAAAGGTGTAGAACAAGTAATTAAGGCCCCGTAAATTGGGCGCCAAATATGTCGCGGGTTAATGATAAGATTTTCTTTTTTTTGAGAGTGAAGGGTTTTGACACTTTTTTTTTTACTTTTAACAGAATTTTTTAGATGGAAGTGAAGAAAAAATTATTTATTTAATAAAATTACGCAGAGTGCCTTATAAGGCACAGGGGAAGGGGAAAAAACAAGGTGAAAGGCAGTTATTTAACTTGATTAAAAAGTCTTTTTTTCAGACGCAGTTTTTCTCTTTTTCGCCCCCCACCCGGGGCCGGGTGGAGCTTTCTGGAGAGCTCTGCTGTGTTTTGGCTTTTTTGGGTCTCCGGGTGGTAAAGCAGATCGAAGAGAAGGGGTCCAAACGAGGAAAAAGAAGAAGAATGGAAAAAACGGGAATAGAGCTCACCCTGACCTTTGTCCAGCACGCAATTTCTGCCGGGCGACGAATCCTCCCCCGGAGCAAGGCTTCGAGAAAATGTTTTCAAAACAACTCGCGGTTTTTTCTGCGGCTGGGTGCAGTTAAAGAGATAGGACTACACATTTTTACACTTTTTTTTTTTTTTGGCATATAAGCCAACGATAGGGGATAAAGGATTATCATGCTGGACGGCACCCCATTTTCGGAGCGGTCCGTGGGGAGTGGTGTCCCGCGGGGCCCCGAGCCGGCGGCGCCGCTCTCCCTCCCCGGGCTGGGGGCCGCCGGGTCAGCTCCCCCCCCCGCCCCCGCTCCGACCTGTGTCGCCGCCGCCGCCGCCGCCGCCATACGCTGCGTGCCGAGGGCCTCTTTTGAGGAACCGGAAGAGGCGGGGGGGGGGCCATATAGTCGACCGCGCCGGTGCCCGCCCCGGCACACGCGGATCCCGCCAGCCCCACGCGCCGTCCACAGCACCGCACGCTTCAGCAGAAGCCCGCAAAGCCCGGAAAATGCTGCGGTGGCACCCTCGGACTCCGCATTTTGTTCAGGCGGCACAGTGGACGCATATTGCCTCAGAGAAGACCCCGCGGCCGCCCTTTTTGAACTCTGCAACACTGCGCATGTGCGAACGATGCCGACGCCATTTTTGTAGTCCAATGCACTGCGCATGTGCGAACGATGCCGACGCCATTTTGGCACTCCACTGCACTGCGCATGTGCGAACGATGCCGACGCCATTTTGGTAGTTCACTGCACTGCGCATGTGCGAACGATGCCGACGCCATTTTGGTAGTTCACTGCACTGCGCATGTGCGAATGATGCCGACGCCATTTTGGTAGTTCACTACACTGCGCATGTGCGAATGATGCCGACGCCATTTTGGTAGTTCACTGCACTGCGCATGTGCGAATGATGCCGACGCCATTTTGGTAGTTCACTGCACTGCGCATGTGCGAATGATGCCGACGCCCTTTTGGTAGTTCACTGCACTGCGCATGTGCGAATGATGCCGACGCCATTTTGGTAGTTCACTGCACTGCGCATGTGCGAATGATGCCGACGCCATTTTGGTAAATCACTGCACTGCGCATGTGCGAATGATACCGACGCCATTTTGGTAGTTCACTGCACTGCGCATGTGCGAACGATGCCGACGCCATTTTTTTAGTCCAGTGCACTGCGCATGTGCGAAATAGGGGCGCCGCCATATTAATGGACGCGCCTATGCTTTTCCGGCCGCCGCCATCTTTTGTACGGAACAAATCAGGACCCCGCGCTATAGGTGACTACTTTAAGCGCCTGATCGAAATTAAAAACTCGTATTTCGCGCTTTTGGGACATTTATGCACTCAGCAAACAGCTGCAGGGGCGTCCTCTATACTGTCCGCGTCGCCCACGGGCGGCGGCAACCGCGCGAGCGGTGGGAAAAAACCGGAATTTGCCGATCGCTTTCGGGACAAAATGGCGGCCCCGCCGAACCGCAGCGCGCACACCCGCCCCCAAAGACCACTCCGCACCTGTCCGCAGCGCCGGGGAAGCCCGCCAAGCAGCCGAATCGCCGTTTTCGGGGTCGGGACTTCGCGGCCGCCATTTTGGTAGTCCAGTGCACCGCGCATGTGCGAAACGGGCGCCGCCATATTAATGGGCGCGCCTGTGCTTTTCCGGCCGCCGCCATCTTTTGTACGGAACAAATCGGGACCCCGCGCTACGGGTGAGTACTTTAAGCGCCTGATCAAAATTTAAAACCTGGATTTCGAGCTTTTGGGACATTTCTTCATTTGCAAAGCAGGGTCCTGGGAATTACAATTGCTCTGTTACATCATAGTAAATGTGCACACTCAGCTAGAAGTAGGCACTGGGAATTGTCTTCTGTGACTTCATTCAGGAAACTGCTGCTTCTTTCTCTCTTTCATGCATAGGCACAGTTTCCCACAGAATATTTACCACTGGCCTTTTGCTTTCATCCCCCTTCTATTTTATTTCCATTTCGTTCCCTAAATTCCTTACATCCTGATACTTTTCTTACTGACTGGAAGATGACAATCATAAATGGACAACAAATTTAAAAGACTGCAATTGCCAGTGCTCAGGAAGGACTTGTAAAGTGCTGCTTCTCCATCTTGGTCACCATGTCACAGAATCCAGCCAGAAGATGCCGGTCTGGCGCTGTACAAACTTCCAGGTCTGGGTAGAAAGAAAAAGTTCATGAAGTACTTTACCTCGGAGAACATTTTCCATGTTTTTAAAATCTGGCTGAATAGATAGAAAAATTGGCACATCAAGCCTGTATCTATTTCAATCCAGCATCACTTTAAACTGTTAAAAACTTAGGGGGTTTGGATGATGGTGCTACCGCTTCTTAGATTACAAATTTGGCTCTGCTGATCTCAAAACATTTTTCCAAATTTTTTATTAAATACTGGACACTAAATAACACATTCAGCCTTAGACCTGAACATATATATTTCCTGTACGTAGGCTGTTTAACCCATGCACAGCCTACTGAAATTCACTTTAGCATTAAACCTGATTCATGTGGCTCAGTTCTGAGAGCCTTACTGAATTGCACCTCCTGAAACGTCCACGTACAGAAATTTGAAATGGCCTAAGAAAAAAAATACAGCTTTACTGATCCTTTAAATGCCATCTTCAAGGAAGCTCATGTCTCATTCTGGGGAGGGAAGGATAACTGCATTCCCCTTTCTCCCCTGTGCCCTACGTGACACACTGCGAGACGGTTCAGAGGGTTTAGCTCAGCCTGAGTAGGAAGCGCTGCACAGCTCAGATGGCGGGTGCTTGTCAGTATCTGTTCCACGTGCTGTTCCAGTCAGCCAGGTCAGAGGGAAGCAAGGAAGAGGCTCAAAGAAAGAGTTCGGAGGTAGCGGTTGTATAATCATTCAGTCTCAATGTGCGAGCAGCCCAGGCCACGCTTCTGCTGGAAGTGTTCTGTGTGGTTTAACTCACGTTGCTGTGACCAAAACACCTGAGCAACACTTTGCTTTCCTTGGTGCATTTAGCACATCTCTGGTCAGCACACTGGTTGTATTAGGTTATCCAAATACACTGCAGTCTGATGGGATCCTTCTCAAGGCCTGCTGAAAGCACTTCAGTTTAAATGTCAGCAGCTTCACTGCTCATTTGTTTAGAACTTAGCAGGAGCACACCATAGAGCTATTTTTCTTACTTGCCGTAAGAAACAGGGGGTATATTGAGTCTTTAAAATAGGACTCTGACATATCTTACCTGGAAAGGTTTCCCTGATGGATCAGCAGCGTGTTCTCTCTCCCTCTTCCTGCTGCTCACTCATCCCAAAACAGAACCTGGCTTTAACTGGTGTCTCCTTTCAACAGGTAGGAAATATTTCCACCCTACAGCCTTGCACAGAGTTTGGACAAGGATCCCAGGACTCCAAGGCCAACCACAGGCCTAGTTCCTGGCAGCTTTAGTCTGGCAGAAATACTGCCATTTTCACAATTTTAGGATGCAGAATCCCACATTTGGCTCTGGGCACCTGGCATGGAACAATGGCTCTTTTCCACAGGTTGGAAACATCTCCACCCTCCTGTCATGGACACACTTGCAAATGCAACTTGACCTAATCGAAACCATCTGGCAAGGCTTAATAACAACACAGAAGATACAGTACATCACATGTGTGTTACCTCACTCACTTCAGTAGGGCTTTGTGAAAGGGAAAACCTGACCATTTGAACCTTTGTAGAAACCTGTTTGGTGGGATTAGGGACAGCAAGCTATATTGGTATCAATCATAGAAATAATTTCTTTGCATTGATTTTAATTTTTCACTACCCAGCATGACAGCTGGAAGTGCTTGTTCAGGGCACCAAATATAAACAAATATTGCAGCAATGATATCAAAGGATGCAAAACCGATAACCAGCTAAAAACTGTTCTTTGCCCAAAACAATGATGGCAGCCACATGCCCTTCTCTCTACCTGGAAGACAGATCTTGGGGAGTGTCTGACAGCACAGGGGCTCTACACAATCTTCACCACTATGTTGACAGGCACTTGCCCGCAATAAAAATGCTTACTCTACATTTTTTTTTATTTTAGGTGGGACTCTGGGGCACAGGGGGCTGGATCAGGCCCTGCCCCGAGCATCTCTCAGTCATCCTTGGATAGAGCTGAGGGGCCAGGGCCCCCCAGCCCCTCCACAACCCCCTCGGCCCCGTGATGCCAAGTTCTGCCCTGGGCACCAGCACAGCTGTCAGGTCTAGACGTGCGCTCCCGATTTTATAAGGTTTGCGTGGGACTCTGCAATGGGGAAGGGGGGGCCACACCTGTCTTGGGCTGACATTGGGCTCTACTGCCATGCTGCGTTAACAATGGATGGGGTAGCCAGACAAGCTGGGACTCTGCCCACGTCCCATGGGATCACCCCCATCTCACTTGGGGTTCACCACTACAGCCCCATCCCACCCTGGACAAACTCTCACACCCCCGGGGGTGACAACATGGGCAATCCCCTCAAGCTGTGCACCCCCTCCCCATATCCCCGTGTCTCTGTGACATCTCCTCCTGTGTCCCCGCTCTGCCTCCCACACCTTTCTCCCTTCCAGTACTCCCACTGCCTCTCCCAGCATCTCCAGCTTCTTGCTCTCACTTCAAAGTGTGGGACACCCCGTTTTGGGGGAGGACATGTTTGGTGCCAGCGTGCTGTCCAGACCCACCGAGGCTCTGCCAGGACAATGAATGTGGCAGGTACCAGCATGGGCATCAGGCTGGGGGCAGGAAGGGGGCGCCACCGTGACTCCTCCAAACACCCTCATGTGGTTCTGGGGGTCCACGCTCAGGGTGTCAGTGCTGGAGGATGACAGAGACTCCCAGATGGCAGGAGAAGGTCCAGAGCTAGGTGCTGCTGTGGCCCCAGTGCTGGAATATTTGGATCCAACTGACCCCCCTGGTCTGCAGCCATTGGAAGGGGCTAGGCTCCTCTTCAACAAGGAAGCCCCTGATTCCTTCACTAATCCCCTGACTTTCTCACAGGGACCACGCCATGATCATAGGGAATATGGGGAAGAGAGAAAGGTTCTGGCAACTTCTTGCCAAACAAGTGGTCTGGTCTCAGCTTGCCTCTGCTGATGGCTGGGGGATGTCAGGCTGCTTAGTGAAACTAGGACCTTTTATGCTGTTGCGGGGGGTCAGCGCTTTGCGGTATCCTTCCTGCCAGGAGACCGGGGAAGGCAGGAGGGACCCCCGTGCAGACCTACACTACAGGGCGCCCCTCATTTGTGGCACATCAGACGGACATTCCTGAGGCAGAGGGATGCCCCTGCTTCAGAGGGTAACATTAGGCAGAGCAGGGGGTACCACAGCAATCCCAGGAGGAAGTGACAAGCCTGGGAGCACCACATGGGCCTCTTTGGGCTCAGGGTGCCACGACAGGACACAGGCCACAGGCCACATGGGCTGAGGAGCTGGAGGGGACAGGCACACAGTCAGTACCTGCTTTTGAGGGGACACACAGGCTGGAGGTAGGCGCTCTTTGGGATAGAGTGGAAGCCCTGACCTGGCATCACCACAACAGCCACCCACGCCATAACTGGGAACACCGCACTTTCACCATTCCCAGCACAGATACAGATGGGGATCTTCGGTGAATCGTTTCTCAAGTGCCAAAAACCACGTTGAAACACTGAAAAACTACAACCTCCCCTGTCTGATCGAAGTACATCACATCTGTACTTGCAGCTCCAGGCCAAACAAACACACACACACACACAGAGACACAAAGAGACATTAGACAGGATGTGCAACAAGGGGACACGACAATGAGAGAAAACTCTCTGTGAGATGACTGCAATGATCGAGAAGATGAGGAATGAGATGGCCCAGGTGAGACTGATGGTGAGCTAACCAGGCCCAAAAAACCCCGGCAGAAGATGCTAACGTGATCACATTACGAAAAGCTCGCCAAAATGGCAAAGATGGAAGCCCGTGAATCACGAAGATAGGGACAAGATTCTGACCACACACCCTTACAAGTCCTAGCCTGCTATAATGGATCACTGCCATGTACAGCTGTCGATACGGCTTAGAACAAGACTGTAAAAGGCTTCCGACTCGATGCTTCTAAAGAGATGCAGAGATTCTGATGCACACCTGAGCTCGGGCATTGAAGGTTCAAAGATATCGGCGCCAAGCCGAGGAACACGGAGATCAGAGATGGTAAGGATGGCCTGGCCTTTTAGATAATCCCCTCAAAGGGGTGAGGCAAAAGATATGCAATGCAAGACACACAAAAGACAGGGAACGCACGGTAGACAAGCGATGCGACACACACCAGGACCGCCCTGCCCTGCGCAACTCTGCGTCGTCATCAGAAGTCAGGCTCTCCCTTTACGTGACCTAAGGGGCCCTTTTTTGGACATCCCCACGTCCAAAGCTAATACAACAATCCCTCCCGGCGAGTCCTAGCCTGGCACCCGGCTTCCATCCCCTCTGTGAGTAATAGTGCTTGACTTATCCCTTAGACATCCAGGGATGTGAATCCGTGTCTGGTGACAAAGAACACCTCCTTGACATCTCGGAAGTTCCTGCTGTCACCAGGCAGTTCTCTCTCTTAGTCTACTACAAAAAAGAACGCCAAACATCAACGCATGAGCTAAGGGGAACATCAGCAATCTGTTACAAGAACGGTCAGTCACAATGATCAAGATGGCTGTGAGATAATGCTACGTTCAGAACGCTCCACGCATCCTTACAAGCCCTAAGACGTTACAACTCACACCTGGAAAGGATGGATGGCAATACAGCCGGGAACAAGGCCTCAAAACACATCTGACTCCACGCTTCCAATACGCGGTTCCAAGACACAGCCGAGACAAGAATAAGAACAAATCACGCTGGCATCGGACCGAGAAGCGCAAATATTTGAGAACCCAGAGATGCCAACCGACGCTCGCAATAAAGCACAACAGACAGAGACAATTGATCTGAGACATCCCAAAGACAGAGCAGACGACAAAAGATGCCAGACAACATGACACAAACTGGAACTGCTCCGTGCTGTGCATCCTTACGGTTGCAAACAAAGTAAAGCTGCTGCCGCCTCTGGCTCTACTAAGAAGTCCCTCAGAGAACATCTCTTTCCCTGAGCTAATTTTTAGATCTCTCACGGGAATTTCTGGCCTGCTACCCCGCTATCGTCCCATCTCTGGGTTATGGCCCCCAACTTATCTTTTAGACGGCCGGCAACGGGAATCCACGCTGGACGCAAAGGGACTCCGCCTCGGCTCTCTCGGAAGGCCCCGGTATGGCTGGTGAGCTCCTTAGTTGGCTACGAAAAAGAAAACCAAAGTCAATGCATGAGTTTAGCGGCACGTGGGACAAATCCCCACAATCCAGCCACTTGCCATTTCCTAAGTGCACTTAGGCCTTTAAGTCTCCAGCTTCATCCCCACTTGAAGGCTGTGGCTGTCATTATGATGGACACCTGGGTTACCGAGATGTAGAATTACGTGCCGTTACTGTGAGGAGGGGGTGTATTTGCGCGCCTTAGCACACATAAACGCACCTGCTGGTCTTGGGGAAAGGTCTTACGGGGCCCCTCAATGGACACTATTTCCCACTGTGCTGCCTTCAACCCCTCACCTCACCCCCCTGTAATTCCTAACCTAGTGCCCTGCTCACTCTCCTTCTCCTTGTAATGATCCTCACCTTACTTACTGGAAGCCTCAGCTTTGGATGTCATCTTTGACAAGAGGCAGGTCTCTTTTTTGACATGATGAATCTGATGAAAAAGTTTCAAGCGCCACACTTAACACAATCAGGAATTTCAGGAAGTTCCAATGCTTCTTAGAAAAAGAAAACCAACATCAAAATACAAATTCTGTTAAATTACAAAGCACAAAAGCATCTTACCAACTCTGAACATACAACCCAAAATAATGAACTTAAATACTCACTGCATTCAGCGCTACCTTCCTCACCATGTCTTCAAAGCCTCTCTTGCTTTACATGCCAAAAGCACCTGCTTGAAAAAACCTGAGCTGAAAAAGCCCCTTCCTTTAAATGAGAAGACAGCTCTGACTCCAGTGAACTCCATAGAGAAAATAAACCCCTTAGCCAAAGGCTGGGGTTAATATACCCCTGGCTGGGCCTGCCTCTCGTTCCCAGCATGCCTGAAAAAAGGGAGGAGGCAAATACCATTGGGTATCAAAGCCCTCAGAGCAGCTGTGGCTCTTAGGTTCCTCTGACTTACCTTTCTGGTGAGTAAAGGGCTTGATAGAGAAGAAAACTCTTCAGGGAAATTACTATACTTTATTATTTTATACAGCTGCATCAAGCAAAAGGGCGTAAATGAGGTAAGAAATGAAACTTTGTGTTTTGGCAGCATACCTGCGTAAGTTGAATAATTTGTTGCTAACTTGTAGAATTATTCTTTGTTGATTGCTAAGTAGTATTCCACATGTGACCTAAGTAGGGAAGATTAGTAACGATGTGAATGTTGTACCGAGCTCTCTAATTAGGGTGTTACGCATTATAAATAAAAGCGAGAAAAGCAACCGACTGTTGCGGGCCATTGGGGTTAAGAATGCGCAAAGCTCGCTCCCGTACGAGACTTCTGGTACCGGGGTACAGGTAGAAGCGTTTGCTGCTCCTTGAAAGGCGGGGGGGGGGCAGGTGGAGAAGAGTCAGCTGCTTGTTCCCTCCCCTACACAGCCTATTGTCTGCCCTAAAACACCGGGGTGCCAGGCTTTCATTTTTGTGGAAAAGAACCAGTCTTCTCCGCCACTATTTTGAAATCTGAAATAGAATTCCGTTGGCAGTTTGGAACTTGGTGTCCTGGCATTTTGAAACTGGGTGTTTTTGGCATTTTGAAACTTAGTGTTCTGGTACTTTAAAACTGACATTTTGCAACCTGTTTTTCTGATGGTTTGAGATTTGTTTTTCTATTATTTTGAAACTAGCTTATTCTGGTATTTTGGAATCAGATTTTGTTTGGGGGGTTTTTGGTGTTTTGGAACCTAATTTTTCTAGGCCGGTTTTTGGTATTTTTTTAAGCCCGGTTTCTTTATTATTTTCTGGAGGGGGGGTTGTGTGTGTTGGTGTGGATTTAGGGCTTTTTGTTTGATTTTGGTTTTTCTTGGCTTTTTTTTGATTTTGGTTTTTGTGCCTTTTTTGTTCTGTATTTCATTGTTTAGGAGTTGTTTGGTTTTTTTTTTTTTTTTTACAACTTACTGGAATTCCCGATTGTATAGAGTGTGATGCTTGAAATTTTTTCAGCAGGTTCATAACGTCACGAGGTACGTGCCTCACATCAAAGACGGCATCCAAAAGTGAGGCTTCTAGTAAGTAAGGTGGGGATCTGTACAAAGTAAGTGACCTGCAGATGGACTTAGAGCGCCCATCGCGGAGACCCCGATCGCCCCAGGATCTGTGACAGCCGGTCTGAAGGTGAGACTTAGAGCACCTGTCTGGGAGACCCCGATCGTCCCAGGATCCGTACAAAGTAAGTGGCCTGCAGGTGGACTTAGAGCGCCCGTATTACGGACCGCGATCGCCCCGGATTCTGTGAAAGCTGGCCTGAAAGTGAGATTTAGAGCGCCTGTGTTCGGGACCCCGATGGCCCGGGATCTGTATAACGTAAGTGGCCTGCGGGTAGACTTAGAGCGCCCGTCTTGGAGACCGTGATCGCCCCGGGATCTGTACAAAGTAAGCGGCCTGCAGGCTGACTTAGAGCACTCGTATCGGACAACCTGATCACCATGGGATTTGTACAAAGTAAGTGGTCTGCAGTTGGACTGAAAGCGCCTGTGTTGGAGACCCCGATTGCCCCAGGATCTGTGAAAGCTGGCCTGAAGGTAAGACTTACAGCGCCTGTCTTGGAGACCCCGATCGCCCCAGGATCTGTACAAAGTAAGTGGCCTGCAGGCTGACTTAGAGCACTTGTATGGGACACCCCGATCACCCTGGGATCTGTACAAAGTAAGTGGCCTGCAGGTGGAGTTAGACCACCTGTCATGGAGACCCCGATTGTCCCAGGAGGTGTGAAAGCTGGCCTGAAGGTAAGACTTAGAGCACCCGTCTTGGTGACCCCGATCGCCCCTGGATCTGTGACAGCTGGTCTGAAGGTAAGACATAGTGTGCCTGTCTGGGAGACCCCTATCGTCCCAGAATCTGTACAAAGTAAGTGGCCTGCAGGTGGACTTAGAGCGCCTGTCTTGGAGACCCCGATTGCCCCAGGATCTGTACAAAGTAAGTGGCCTGCAGGTGGACTTAGAGCACCCATGTAGGAGACCAGGATTGCCCCAGGATCTGTACAAAGTAAGTGGCCTGCAGGTGGACTTAGAGCACCCATGTAGGAGACCTGGATTGCCCCAGGATCTGTACAAAGTAAGTGGCCTGCAGGCTGGCTTAGAGAACTTGTATCAGGCACCCTGATCGCCCTGGCATCTGTACAAAGTAAGTGGCCTGGAGGTGGAGTTTGAGCACCCGTTTTGGAGACCCTGATTGCCCCAGGATCTGTACAAAGTAAGTGGCCTGCAGGTGGAGTTAGAGCACCCGTTTTGGAGACCGTGATTGCCCCGGGATCTGTACAAAGTAAGTGGCCTGCAGGTGGGCTTAGAGTGCCAGTGTTGGAGACCTGGATCGTCCGGGATCTGTGAGAGCACTTCTGAAGCTAAGACTTACAGCGCCTCTCCTGGGGACCCCGATCGTTCCAGGATCTGTACAAAGTAAGCGGCCTGCAGGTGGACTTAGAGCACCGGTCTTGAGGACCCAGATCGACCTGAGACCTGTACAAGGCAAGTGGCCTGCAGGTGGACTGAAAGTGCCTGTCTTGGAGACCCGGATAGCCCCAGGACCTGTACAAGGTAAGTGGCCTGCAGTTGAACTCAGAATGCCCGTCTTGGAGACCCAGATTGCCTCCGGATCTGTACAAAGTAAGCGGCCTGCAGATGGATTTATAGTGCCCGTGTTGGAGACCCCGATCGCCCCAGGATTTGTGGCACCTGGTCTGAAGGTGAGTCTTAGAGCGCCTGTCTGGGAGACCTCGATTTTCCCAGGATCCGTACAAAGTAAGTTGCCTGGAGGTGGACTTAGAGCGCCCGTGTAGGAGACCTGGATCGCCTCAGGATCTGTACACAGTAAGTGGCCTGCAGGCTGGCTTAGAGCACTCGTATCAGGCACTCTGATCGCCCTGGCATCTGTACAAAGTGGCCTATAGGTGGAGTTTGAGCGCCCGTTTTGGAGACCCCGATTGCCCCAGGATCTGTACAAAGTAAGTGGCCTGGAGATGGATTTAGAGCGCCCGTGTTGGAGACCCGGATTGCCCCGCGCTCTGTACAAGCTAAGTGGCCTGGAGGTGGACTTAGAGTGCCCCTGTTGGGGACCTGGTTTTTCCTGGGATCTGTACAAGCTAAGTGGCCTGGAGATGGACTTAGAGCGTCTGTGCTGGTGGCCCGGATGGCCCCGCGCTCTGTAAATAGTAAGTGGCCTGGAGGTGGACTTAGAGCGCCTGTGTTGGAGACCTGGTTTTCCCCGGGATCTGTACAAAGTAAGTGGCCTGCAGGTGGACTTAGAGTACCGGTCTTGAGGACCCAGATAGACCTGAGATCTGTACAAGGTAAGTGGCCTGCAGGTGGACTGAAAGTGCCTGTCTTGGAGACCCAGATAGCCCCAGGACCTGTACAAGGTAAGTGGCCTGCAGGTGGACTTCGAGTGCCCGTGTTGGAGACCTGGATCGCCCCAGGATGTGTAAAAAGTAAGTTGCATTCAGGTGTACCAGAGCGCCCGTGTTGGAGACATGGATGGCCCCTCGCTCCATACAAATAAGTGGCCTGGAGGTGGACTTAGAGCGGCCTTGTTGGAGACCTGGTTTTTCCTGGGATCTGTAAAATGTAAGTGGCCTATAGGTGGACTTAGACCGTCTCTGTTGGAGACCTAGTTTTCCCCAGGATCTGTACAAAGTGGCCTGGAGGTGGACTCAGAGCGCCCGTGTTGGAGACCCGGTTTTCACTTTCATCTGTACAAAGTAAGTGGCCTGGTGATGGACATGGAGCGCCTGTGATGGAGACTTGGTTTTCCCTGGGATCTGTACAAAGTAAGTGGCCTGGAGGTGGACTCAGAACGCCCGTGTTGGACACCTGGTTTTCTCTTGCCTCTGTACAAAGTAAGTGGCCTGGAGATGGACTTAGAGCGCATGTGTTGGAGACTTGATTTTCCCTGGGATCTGTACAAGGTAAGTGGCCTGGAGATGGACTTAGAGCGGCCGTGTTGCAGAATTTCCCCGCGGTCTGTGGAAAGTAAGTGGCGTGGAGGTAGACTTGGAGGGCCTGTGATGGAGATCTGTTTTTTCCTGGGATCTGTACAAAGTAAGTGACCTGGAGGTGGAGTTGGAGGGCCTGTGATGGAGACCTGGTTTTTCTGGGATCTGTACAAAGTAAGTGACCTGGAAGTGGACTTGGAGGGCCCGTGCTGGAGACCTGGTTTTTCGTAGGATCTGTACAAAGTAAGTGTCCTGGAAGTGGACTTGGAGTGTCCGTGCTGGAGACCTGGATTGCCCCGCGGTCTGTAGAAAGTAAGTGGCGTGGAGGTGGACTTGGAGGGCCTGTGATGTTCATCTGGTTTTTTCTGGGACCTGTAAAAAGTAAGTGACCTGGAAGTGGACTTGGAGGGCCCGTGATAGAGACCTGTGTTATCCTGGGATGTGTACAAAGTAAGTGACCTGGAAGTGGACTTGGAGGGCCCGTGATAGAGACCTGTGTTATCCTGGGATGTGTATAAAGTAAGTGACCTGGAAGTGGACTTGGAGGGCCTGTGATGGAGACCTGGTTTTTCCTGGGATCTGTACAATGTAAGTGACCTGGAAGTGGAGTTGGAGCATCCGTGCTGGAGACCTGGATTTCCCCGCGGTCTGTGGAAAGTAAGTGGCGTGGAGGTAGACTTGGAGGGCCTGTGATGGAGATCTGTTTTTTCCTGGGATCTGTACAAAGTAAGTGACCTGGAAGTGGACTTGGAGCGTCCGTGCTGGAGAGCTGGATTGCCCCGCGGTCCGTAGAAATTAAGTGGCGTGGAGGTGGACTTGGAGGGCCTGTGATGGAGATCTGTTTTTTCCTGGGATCTGTACAAAGTAAGTGACCTGGAGGTGGAGTTGGAGGGCCTGTGATGGAGACCTGGTTTTTCTGGGATCTGTACAAAGTAAGTGACGTGGAAGTGGACTTGGAGGGCCCGTGCTGGAGAGCTGGTTTTTTGTAGGATCTGTACAAAGTAAGTGACCTGGAAGTGGACTTGGATTGTCCGTGCTGGAGACCTGGATTGCCCCGCGGTCTGTAGAAAGTAAGTGGCATGGAGGTGGAGTTGGAGAGCCTGTGATGTTCATCTGGTTTTTTCTGGGATCTGTACAAAGTAAGTGACGTGGAAGTGGACTTGGAGGGCCCGTGATGGAGACCTGGTTTTCCTGGGATGTGTACAAAGTAAGTGACCTGGAAGTGGACTTGGAGGGCCTGTGATGGAGACCTGGTTTTCCTGGGATGTGTACAAAGTAAGTGACCTGGAAGTGGACTTGGAGGGCCTGTGATGGAGACCTGGTTTTCCTGGGATGTGTACAAAGTAAGTGACCTGGAAGTGGACTTGGAGGGCCTGTGATGGAGACCTGGTTTTCCTGGGATCTGTACAAAGTAAGTGACCTGGAAGTGGACTTGGAGCGTCCGTGCTGGAGTCCTGGATTGCCCCGCGGTGTGTAGAAAGTAAGTGGCATGGAGGTGGACTTGGAGGGCCTGTGATGGAGACCTGGTTTTTCCTGGGATCTGTACTAAGTAAGTGACCTGGAAGTGGACTTGGAGGGCCCGTGATGGAGACCTGTTTTTTTCTGGGATCTATACAAAGTAAGTGACCTGGAAGTGGACTTGGAGGGCCTGTGCTGGAGACCTGTTTTTTCCTGGGATCTGTCCAAAGTAAGTGACCTGGAAGTGGACTTGGAGGGCCTGTGATGGAGACCTGTTTTTTTCTGGGATCCGTACAAAGTAAGAGACCTGGAAGTGGACTTGGAGCGTCCGTGCTGGAGACCTGTTTTTTCCTGGGATCCGTACAAAGTAAGTGACCTGGAAGTGGACTTGGAGGGCCCGTGATGGAGACCTGTTTTTTCCTGGGATCCGTACAAAGTAAGTGACTTGGAAGTGGACTTGGAGGGCCTGTGATGGAGACCTGTTTTTTCCTGGGATCCGTACAAAGTAAGTGACCTGGAAGTGGACTTGGAGGGCCTGTGATGGAGACCTGGTTTTTTCTGGGATCTGTACAAAGTAAGTGACCTGGAAGTGGACTTGGAGGGCCCGTGATGGAGACCTGGTTTTTTCTGGGATCTGTACAAAGTAAATGATCTGGAAGTGGACTTGGAGGGCCCGTGATGGAGACCTGGTTTTTTCTGGGATCTGTACAAAGTAAGTGACCTGGAAGTGGACTTGGAGCGTCCGTGCTGGAGACCTGGATTTCCCCGCGGTCCCTAGAAAGTAAGTGACCTGGAAGTGGATTTGGAGTATTCGTGCTGGAGACCTGGATTGCCCCGCGGTCTGTATAAAGTAAGTGGCGTGGAGGTGGACTTGGAGGGCCTGTGATGGCAATCTGGTTTTTTCTGGGATCTCTACAAAGTTAGTGACCTGGAAGTGGACTTGGAGGGCCCATGATGGAGATCTGTGTTATCCTGGGATGTGTACAAAGTAAGTGACCTGGAAGTGGACTTGGAGGGCCTGTGATGGAGACCTGGTTTTTCCTGGGATCTGTACAATGTAAGTGACCTGGAAGTGGAGTTGGAGCATCCGTGCTGGAGACCTGGATTTCCCCGCGGTCTGTGGAAAGTAAGTGGCGTGGAGGTAGACTTGGAGGGCCTGTGATGGAGATCTGTTTTTCCTGGGATCTGTACAAAGTAAGTGACCTGGAGGTGGAGTTGGAGGGCCTGTGATGGAGACCTGGTTTTTCTGGGATCTGTACAAAGTAAGTGACCTGGAAGTGGACTTGGAGGGCCCGTGCTGGAGACCTGGTTTTTCGTAGGATCTGTACAACGTAAGTGTCCTGGAAGTGGACTTGGAGTGTCCGTGCTGGAGACCTGGATTGCCCCGCGGTCTGTAGAAAGTAAGTGGCGTGGAGGTGGACTTGGAGGGCCTGTGATGTTCATCTGGTTTTTTCTGGGACCTGTAAAAAGTAAGTGACCTGGAAGTGGACTTGGAGGGCCCGTGATAGAGACCTGTGTTTTCCTGGGATGTGTACAAAGTAAGTGACCTGGAAGTGGACTTGGAGGGCCTGTGATGGAGACCTGGTTTTCCTGGGATCTGTACAAAGTAAGTGACCTGGAAGTGGACTTGGAGCGTCCGTGCTGGAGTCCTGGATTGCCCCGCGGTGTGTAGAAAGTAAGTGGCATGGAGGTGGACTTGAAGGGCCTGTGATGGAGACCTGGTTTTTCCTGGGATCTGTACTAAGTAAGTGACCTGGAAGTGGACTTGGAGGGCCTGTGATGGAGACCTGTTTTTTCCTGGGATCTGTAGAAAGTAAGTGGCGTGGAGGTGGACTTGGCGGGCCTGTGATGGAGATCTGGTTTTTCCTGGGATCTGTGTAAAGTAAGTGACGTGGAAGTGGACTTGGAGGGCCCGTGATGGAGACCTGGTTTTTCCTGGGATCTGTACAAAGTAAGTGACCTGGAAGTGGACATGGAGGGCCTGTGATGGAGACCTGGTTTTTCCTGGGATCTTTACAAAGTAAGTGACCTGGAAGTGGACTTGGAGGGCCTGTGATGGAGACCTGGTTTTTCCTGGGATCTGTACAAAGTAAGTGACCTGGAAGTGGACTTGGAGGGCCTGTGATGGAGACCTGGTTTTTTCTGGGATCTGTACAAAGTAAGTGACCTGGATGTGGACTTGGAGTGCCTGTGATGGAGACCTGGTTTTTTCTGGGATCTGTACAAAGTAAGGTACCTGGAAGTGGACTTGGAGCGTCCATGCTGGAGACCTGGATTGCCCTGCGGTCCGTAGAAAGTAAGTGGCGTGGAGGTGGACTTGGAGGGCCCGTGATGGAGACCTGGTTTTTTCTGGGATCTGTACAAAGCAACTGACCTGGAAGTGGACTTGGAGGGCCTGTGATGGCGATTTGGTTTTTCCAGGGATGTGTGCAAAGTAAGTGACCTGGAAGTGGACTTGGAGGGCCTGTGATGGAGACCTGGTTTTTCGTGGGATCTGTACAAGGTAAGTGAACTGGAAGTGGACTTGGAGCGTCCATGCTGGAGACCTGGATTTCCCCGCGGTCCGTAGAAAGTAAGTGACCTGGAAGTGGACTTGGAGTATTCGTGCTGGAGACCTGGATTGCCCCGCGGTCTGTATAAAGTAAGTGGCGTGGAGGTGGACTTGGAGGGCCTGTGATGGCGATCTGGTTTTTTCTGGGATCTGTACAAAGTAAGTAACCTGGAAGTGGACTTGGAGGGCCCATGATGGAGATCTGTGTTATCCTGGGATGTGTACAAAGTAAGTGACCTGGAAGTGGACTTGGAGGGCCTGTGATGGAGACCTGTTTTTTCCTGGGATCTGTACAAGGTAAGTGTCCTGGAAGTGGACTTGGAGCGTCCGTGCTGGATACCTGGATTTCCCCGCGGTCTGTGGAAAGTAAGTGGCGTGGAGGTAGACTTGGAGGGCCTGTGATGGAGATCTGTTTTTTCCTGGGATCTGTACAAGGTAAGTGACCTGGAAGTGGACTTGGAGCGTCCGTGCTGGAGAGCTGGATTGCCCCGCGGTCCGTAGAAAGTAAGTGGCGTGGAGGTGGACTTGGAGCGCCTGTGATGGAGATCTGTTTTTTCCTGGGATCTGTAGAAAGTAAGTGACCTGGAGGTGGAGTTGGAGGGCCTGTGATGGAGACCTGTTTTTTTCTGGGATCTGTACAAAGTAAGTGATCTGGAAGTGGACTTGGATGGCCTGTGATGGGGACCTGGTTTTTCCTGGGATGTGTACAAAGTATGTGACCTGGAAGTGGACTTGGAGGGCCTGTGATGGAGACCTGTTTTTCCTGGGATCTGTACAAAGTAAGTGAGGTGGAAGTGGACTTGGAGCGTCCGTGCTGGAGACCTGGATTGCCCCGCGGTGTGTAGAAAGTAAGTGGTGTGGAGGTGGACTTGGAGGGCCTGTGATGGAGACCTGGTTTTTCCTGGGATGTGTACAAAGTAAGTGACCTGGAAGTGGACTTGGAGCGTCTGTGCTCAAGACCTGGTTTTTCCTGGGATGTGTACAAAGTAAGTGACCTGGAAGTGGACTTGGAGGGCCTGTAATGGAGACCTGTTTTTTTGTGGGATCTGTACAAAGTAAGTGACCTGGAAGTGGATTTGGAGCGTGTGTGGTGGAGACCTGGTTTTTTCCTGGGATGTGTACAAAGGAAGTGACCTGGAAGTGGACTTGGAGTGTCCGTGCTGGAGAGCTGGTTTTTCCTGGGATCTGTACAAAGTAAGTGAACTGGAAGTGGACTTGGAGCGTCCATGCTGGAGACCTGGATTTCCCTGCGGTCTGTAAAATGTAAGTGGTGTGGAGGTGGACTTGGAGGGCCTGTGATGGAAAGCTGGTTTTATTCTGGGATCCGTACAAAGTAAGTGACCTGGAAGTGGACTTGGAGGGCCTGTGATGGAGACCTGGTTTTTTCTGGGATCTGTACAAAGTAAGTGACCTGGAAGTGGACTTGGAGGGCCTGTGATGGAGACCTGGTTTTATTCTGGGATGTGTACAATGTAAGTGACCTGGAAGTGGACTTGGTGGGCCTGTGCTGGAGACCTGGTTTTTTTCTGGGATCTGTACAAAGTAAGGTACCTGGAAGTGGACTTGGAGCGTGTGTGCTGGAGACCTGTTTTTTTCTGGGATCTGTATAAAGTAAGTGAACTGGAAGTGGACTTGGAGGGCCCGTGCTGGAGAGCTGTTTTCTTTTTGGGATGTGTACAAAGTAAGTGATCTGGAAGTGGACTTGGAGCGTGTGTTCTGGAGACCTGTGTTTTCCTGGGATGTGTACAAAGGAAGTGACCTGGAAGTGGACTTGGAGCGTCCGTGCTGGAGAGCTGGTTTTTTTTGGCATGTGTAGAAAGTGAGTGATCTGGAATTGGACTTGTAGGGGCTGTGATGGAGAGCTGTTTTTTTCTGGGACGTGTAGAAAGTAAGTGACCTGGAATTGGACTTGGAGCGTTTGTGATGGAGACGTGGATTGCTCCGTGGTGTTTAGAAAGTAAGTGGTGTGGAGGTGGAGTTGTAGGTGTTGTGATGGATAGGTGGTTTTATTCTGGGAGCTGTACAACGTAAGTGACCTGGAAGTGGATTTGGAGGTCCTGTGCTGGAGACCTGTTTTTTTCTGGGATGTGTACAAAGTAAGTGAACTGGAAGTGGAGTTGGAGGGCGTGTGATGGAGACCAGGTTTTTCTGGGCTCTGTGCAAAGGAAGTGATGTGGAAGTGGACTTGGAGTGTTGATGTTGGAGACCTGGGTTTCCCCGCCGTCTGTAGAAAGTAAATTGTGTGGAGGTGGAGTTGGAGGGTCTGTGATGGAGAGCTGGTTTTTCCTGGGATGTGTACAAAGTAAGTGAGGTGGAAGTGGACTTGGAGTGTCAGTGCTGGCGTCCTGGCTTGCTCTGCGGTGTGTACATAGTAAGTGGCGTGGAGGTGGACTTGGAGGGCCTGTGATGGGGAGCTGCTTTTTCGTGGGATGTGTACAATGTAAGTGACGTAGAAGTGGACTTGGAGGGTCTGTGGTGGAGACCTGTTTTTTCCTGGGATGTGTACAAAGTAAGTGAGCTGGAAGTGGAGTTGGAGTGTATGTGCTGGAGACCTGGTTTTTCGTGGGATGTGTACAGAGTAAGTGACTTGGAAGTGGACTTTGAGCGTCCGTGGTGGAGACGTGGTTTTTCCTGGGATGTGAACAAAGAAAGTGAATTGGAAGTGGACTTGGAGGGCCTGTGATGGAGACCTGGTTTTTTTGTGGGATCCGTAGAAAGTAAGTGACCTGGAAGTGGACTTGGAGGGCCCGTGATGGAGATGTGTTTTTTTTGGGATGTGTATAAAGTAAGTCACGTGGACGTGGAGTTGGAGGGTCGGTGATGGAGATCTGGTTTTTTTGGGATCTGTACAAAGCAAGTGAGCTGGAGGTGGAGTTGGAGCGTCTGTGGTGGAGAGGTGGTTTTTCCTGCGATGTGTACAAAGGAAGTGACGTGGAAGTGGACTTGGAGGGCCCGTGATGGAGACCTGTTTTTTTGTGGGATCTGTATAAAGCGAGTGACCTGGAAGTGGACTTGGAGGGCCTGTGATGGAGCTGTGTTTTTTCCCGGGATGTGTATAAAGTAAGTGATCTGGAAGTGGACTTGGAGGGTCGGTGATGGAGATCTGGGTTTTTTGGGATGTGTATAAAGTAAGTGAGCTGGAGGTGGACTTAGAGCGTCTGTGCTGGAGAGCTGGTTTTTCCTGGGAGGTGTACAAAGTAAGTAACCTGGAAGTGGAGTTGGAGGGCCTGTGCTGGAGATCTGGGTTTTTTTGGGATGTGTACAAAGGAAGTGATCTGGAAGTGGATTTGGACGGTCTGTTATGGAGAGGTGTTGTTTCCTTGGATCCGTACAAATTAAGTGACCTGGAAGTGGATTTGGAGCGTCTGTGCTGGAGACGTGGATTGCGTTGCGGTGTGTAGGAAGTAAGTGGCGTGGAGGTGGACTTGGCGGGCGTGTGATGGAGATCTGGGTTTTTGTGGCTTATGTATAAAGGAAGTGATGTGGAAGTGGAGTTGGAGGGCGTGTGATGGAGAGCTGGTTGTTCCTGGGAGTTGTAGAAAGTCAGTGATCTGGTAGTGGACTTGGAGGGCCTGTGATGGAGAGTTGGTTTGTCCTGGGATCTGTATCAAGGAAGTGATTTGGAATTGGAGTTGGAGGACCTGTGATGGAGACCTGGTTTTTTTTGGGATATGTATAAGGAAACAGGGGTGGACGTGGACGTAGAGCGGAGATGTTGGTGTCGTCGTTATTTGTGGGTCGTGTATGAGGGAAGAAGCATTGTTGTGGAAATAGACTAGTGTGTTTCGCAGTCTTTGTTTTGTGGTGTTTGTAGAAAGTCCGGGGGCGTGCAGTGCATTGATTTTGTTTGCGGTGGAAGTTTTGCGTGTGTAATGGAAGGAGGATGTGGGTGCATTGAGAGGGTTATTTGTGGATACGGGTGGTTGTTGGGGAGGCGGTCAGAGGGTCGATGTTGTTGAGGAAGGTGTTCGACACTACAGCGTACCCTCCTCACACGTCCGTAGTGTGCGTTAAAGAGGCGGCGCGGTAGTTCGTGGATGGGGTAGGGGGGCTTATGAGAGATGCGTCGTTTACGGTGAATAGGAGGAGGTAGAGTTTTTGCGTGGGGAATCGGGACGTCCGTGAGGTAGGTAGCGTTTTGTGAAGACGTGTCATTAGATTTGTGGCGCGAGGGAGGAGGGAGATTTTGAGGCGCGTATTGCGTGTGGAAGGGTCGGATGTATAGCGGTCGGGTAGGTGAGGAGCGTATTCGGAGACGTGGGTTTTCGTGGGAAGGGTCGGACTTCGTGCCGCGGGATAACGAAGGAGGTCGTCGTTGAGCTCGGTGACGTGCGGGGTAGAGTCGGAGCGAGAGTCGGCGGACGTGTAAGTAGCAGTCATTCTAGGCGTTTAGCGGACCGCCGGGAGTTTGGGTTAGAGCGTTCACGCCGTGCAGGTGGAGTTAGAAGGCGCGGTTTTGGAAGCGGGACGAGGTTTAGGTGCGAGTGGCGTGCGGTGGGGCGTGCGTTAGAACGGCCGGCTCTGGAAGCAGGATCGTTTTCAGGTGAGCAACGTGGGGCGTGGCTTTAGGTTTGAGCGTTCGGGTGCTTTAGGGGGATGCGGTGCCGGCGGTCGCCGCGCGGTGCGGTGGTGGAATTAGAGTCAGGGGATGCGGTACAGGTGAGTAGCGAGGACGATGGAGTTTGGATCGTGGAGAAGTGGGCAGCCATATGTACGTGTGTAGATCCAGTGCGTATATATATATATATATATACCAAGTCCAACAGTACATACCACTCTCTAACCCTTTTCTACACGCAGTACCACCTAGGCTACTGCGCATGTGCGAGCGATGCCGACGCCATTTTGGTAGTCCGCAGCACCGAGCATGTGCAAGTGATGCCGACGCCATTTTGGTAGTCTTTTACACGTTTGGAAATCTACATTAACAAACGCCATCTTTATCACTTCGGGGGCTTCCGAGAGGAGCCCGTCTGTGCGGGGGACTTCTCCACAGCGTTCGCTTCGTCTCCCGAACACGTACCAGGGCTACAGGCTGCAGGAAGCGGCGCAGCTCGCTCCGCCCACAGCCCGCCCACAACTCCCACAAGGCACCGCTGTCGTCACTTCCGGGGAACGCCAACATGGCGGCGCCACGGAGCGGCACGGCGCGCGCGGCTCCGACAGCCCTACAGCGCTCGCCGCCGCTCTCACGGCCACCGGACCGCATCGGGGGCATGCCGAGAGACGGCTACGCTCGGCGCGCTGCGTTTCGCCACTCCGGAAGCGCCCGCGGCTACGCGCGGGACATCGGCGTCTCCGGAAGCGCCGCACAGCCCAGCCCGCGCCACGGCGACGTGCCGGAAGGACAGCGGACGCCGCGCCGTGCAGGTAAGCGTTTGCGGTGGCGGGTATTAGGCTTAGACCTAGGTTCGGGTTTTAGGGAGTTAGGGTTTTAGGCTGTTAGGGTTTTAGGGTTTTAGGGTTTTAGGGTTTTAGGGTTTTAGGCTGTTAGGGAGTTAGGGTTTTAGGGAGGTAGGGTGTTAGGCTGTTAGGGTTTTAGGGAGTTAGGGTTTTAGGCTGTTAGGGAGTTAGGGTTTTAGGGAGGTAGGGTGTTAGGCTGTTAGGGATTTAGGGTTTTAGGCTGTTAGGGTTTTAGGGTTTTAGGCTGTTAGGGAGTTAGGCTGTTAGGGTTTTAGGCTGTTTGTTAGGGTTTTAGGCTGTTTGTTAGGGTTTTAGGCTGTTTGTTAGGGTTTTAGGCTGTTAGGCTTTTAGGCTTTTAGGCTGTTAGGCTTTTAGGGTTTTAGGCTGTTAGGCTCTTAGGGTTTTAGGCTCTTAGGGTTTTAGGCTGTTAGGGTTTTAGGCTCTTAGGGTTTTAGGCTGTTAGGCTGTTAGGGTTTTAGGCTTTTAGGGAGTTAGGCTGTTAGGCTGTTAGGCTGTTAGGCTGTTAGGGTTTTAGGGATTTAGGCTGTTAGGGTTTTAGGGATTTAGGCTGTTAGGGTTTTAGGGTTTTAGGCTGTTAGGCTGTTAGGGTTTTAGGCTGTTAGGGTGTTAGGCTGTTAGGGTTTTAGGGAGATAGGGATTTAGGCTGTTAGGCTGTTAGGGATTTAGGCTGTTCGGGTGTTAGGGATTTAGGCTGTTAGAGTTTTAGGCTGTTAGGGTTTTAGGGAGTTAGGGATTTAGGCTGTTAGGGTTTTAGGCTTTTAGGCTGTCAGGCTTTTAGGGTTTTAGGCTGTTAGGCTCTTAGGCTTTTAGGCTGTTAGGCTTTTAGGCTGTCAGGCTTTTAGGGTTTTAGGCTGTTAGGCTTTTAGGGTTTTAGGCTGTTAGGCTGTTAGGGTTTTAGGCTGTTAGGCTGTTAGGCTTTTAGGCTTTTAGGCTGTTAGGCTTTTAGGCTGTCAGGCTTTTAGGCAGTTAGGGTGTTAGGGAGTTAGGGATTTAGGCTGTTAGGGTTTTAGGGTTTTAGGGAGTTAGGGTTTTAGGCTGTTAGGGATTTAGGCTGTTAGGGTTTTAGGCTGTTAGGGTTTTAGGGTTTTAGGCTGTTAGGGTTTTAGTCTGTTAGGGATTTAGGCTGTTAGGGTTTTAGGGTTTTAGGCTGTTAGGGAGTTAGGGTTTTAGGCTGTTAGGGTTTTAGGCTGTTAGGGAGTTAGGGTTTTAGGGTTTTA
>NW_028147976.1:51276-81008 GCF_008360975.1 Lichenostomus cassidix
AACCCTAACCTAGGTCTAAGCCTAATACCCGCCACCGCAAACCCTTACCTGCACGGCGCGGCGTCCGCTGTCCTTCCGGCACGTCGCCGTGGCGGGGACTGGGCTGTGCGGCGCTTCCGGAGACGCCGATGTCCCGCGCGTAGCCGCGGGCGCTTCCGGAGTGGCGAAACGCAGCGCGCCGAGCGTAGCCGTCTCTCGGCATGCCCCCGATGCGGTCCGGTGGCCGCGAGAGCGGCGGCGAGCGCTGTAGGGCTCTGGGAGCCACGCGCGCCGTGCCGCTCCGTGCCGCTCCGTGGCGCCGCCATGTTGGCGTTCCCCGGAAGTGACGACAGCGGTGCCTTGTGGGAGTTGTGGGCGGGCTGTGGGCGGAGCGAGCTGCGCCGCTTCCTGCAGCCTGTAGCCCTGCTACGTGTTCGGGAGACGAAGCGAACGCTGTGGAGAAGTCCCCCGCACAGACGGGCTCCTCTCGGAAGCCCCCGAAGTGATAAAGATGGCGTTTGTTAATGTAGATTTCCAAACGTGTAAAAGACTACCAAAATGGCGTCGGCATCACTTGCACATGCTCGGTGCTGCGGACTACCAAAATGGCGTCGGCATCGCTCGCGCATGCGCAGTAGCCTAGGTCGTACTGCGTGTAAACAAGGGTTAGAGAGTGGTATGTACTGTTGGACTTGGTATATATATATATATATATATATATACATACACACACTGGATCTACACACCTACATATGGCTGCCCACTTCTCCACGATTCAAACTCCATCGTCCTCGCTACTGACCTGGACCGCATACCGAGACCCTAATTCCGCCGCCGCACCGCGCGGCGACCGCCGGCACCGCATCCCCCTAACGCACCTGAACGCTCAAAGATAAAGCCACGCCCCACGTTGCTCACCTGAAACCGATCCCGCTTCCAGAGCCGGCCGTTCTAACGCACACCCCACCGCACGCCGTACGCACCTAAACCTCGTCCCGCTTCCAAAACCGCGCCTTCTAACTCCACCTGCACGGCGTGAACGCTCTAACGCAAACTCCCAGCGGTCCGCTAAACGCCTAGAATGACTGCTACTTACACGTCCGCCGACTCTCACTCCGACTCCACCCCGCACGTCACCGAGCTCAACGACAACCTCCTTCGTTATCCCGCGGCACGAAGTCCAACCCTTCCCACGAAAACCCACGTCTCTGAATACGCTCCTTACCTACCCGACCGCTATACATCCGACCCTTCCACACGCAATACGCGCCTCAAAATCTCCCTCCTCCCTCACGCCACAAAACTAATGACACGTCTTCACGAAACGCTACCTACCTCACGGACGTCCCGATTCCCCACGCAAAAACTCTACCTCCTCCTATTCACCGTAAACGACGCATCTCTCATAAGCCCCCCTACCCCATCCACGAACTACCGCGCCGCCTCTTTAACGCACACTACGACGCTACAGCATACCCTCCTCACACGTCCCAACACCTTCCTCAACAACATCGACCCTCTGACCGCCTCCCCAACAACCACCCGTATCCACAAATAACCCTCTCAATGCACCCACATCCTCCTTCCATTACACACGCAAAACTTCCACCGCAAACAAATTCAATGCACTGCACGCCCCCAGACTTTCTACAAACACCACAAAACAAAGACTGCGAAACACACTAGTCTATTTCCACAACAATGCTTCTTCCCTCATACACGACCCACAAATAACGACGACACCAACATCTCCGCTCTACGTCCACGTCCACCCCTGTTTCCTTATACATATCCCAAAAAAAACCAGGTCTCCATCACAGGTCCTCCAACTCCAATTCCAAATCACTTCCTTGATACAGATCCCAGGACAAACCAACTCTCCATCACAGGCCCTCCAAGTCCACTACCAGATCACTGACTTTCTACAACTCCCAGGAACAACCAGCTCTCCATCACACGCCCTCCAACTCCACTTCCACATCACTTCCTTTATACATAAGCCACAAAAACCCAGATCTCCATCACACGCCCGCCAAGTCCACCTCCACGCCACTTACTTCCTACACACCGCAACGCAATCCACGTCTCCAGCACAGACGCTCCAAATCCACCTCCAGGTCACTTAATTTGTACAGATCCAAGGAAACAACACCTCTCCATAACAGACCGTCCAAATCCACTTCCAGATCACTTCCTTTGTACACATCCCAAAAAAACCCAGATCTCCAGCACAGGCCCTCCAACTCCACTTCCAGGTTACTTACTTTGTACACCCCCCAGGAAAAACCAGCTCTCCAGCACACACGCTCTAAGTCCACCTCCAGCTCACTTACTTTATACACATCCCAAAAAACCCAGATCTCCATCACCGACCCTCCAAGTCCACTTCCAGATCACTTACTTTATACACATCCCGGGAAAAAACACAGCTCCATCACAGGCCCTCCAAGTCCACTTCCAGGTCACTCGCTTTATACACATCCCACAAAAAAACAGGTCTCCATCACGGGCCCTCCAAGTCCACTTCCAGGTCACTTCCTTTGTACACATCGCAGGAAAAACCACCTCTCCACCACAGACGCTCCAACTCCACCTCCAGCTCACTTGCTTTGTACAGATCCCAAAAAAACCAGATCTCCATCACCGACCCTCCAACTCCACGTCCACGTGACTTACTTTATACACATCCCAAAAAAAACACATCTCCATCACGGGCCCTCCAAGTCCACTTCCAGGTCACTTACTTTCTACAGATCCCACAAAAAAACCAGGTCTCCAAGTCCACTTCCAATTCACTTTCTTTGTTCACATCCCAGGAAAAACCACGTCTCCACCACAGACGCTCAAAGTCCACTTCCAAGTCACTTACTCTGTACACATCCCACGAAAAACCAGGTCTCCAGCACATACACTCCAACTCCACTTCCAGCTCACTTACTTTGTACACATCCCAGGAAAAAACAGGTCTCCACCACAGACCCTCCAAGTCCACTTCTACGTCGCTTACGTTGTACACATCCCACGAAAAAGCAGCTCCCCATCACAGGCCCTCCAAGTCCACCTCCACGCCACTTACTATGTACACACCGCGGAGCAAGCCAGGACTCCAGCACTGACACTCCAAGTCAACTTCCACCTCACTTACTTTGTACACATCCCAGGAAAAACCAGCTCTCCATCACAGACCCTCCAACTCCACCTCCACACAATTTACTTTCTACAGACGGCGGGGAAACCCAGGTCTCCAACATCAACACTCCAAGTCCACTTCCACAACACTTCCTTTGCACAGAGCCCAGAAAAACCTGGTCTCCATCACACGCTCTCCAACTCCACTTCCAGTTCACTTACTTTGTACAGATCCCAGAAAAAAACAGGTCTCCAGCACGCACGCTCCAAGTCCACTTCCAGCTCACTGACTTTGTACACATCCCAGGAAAAACCAGGTCTCCAGCACAGGACCTCCAAATCCACTTCCAGGTCACTTACGTTGTGCAGCTCCCAGAATAAAACCACCTATCCATCACAACACCTACAACTCCACCTCCACACCACTTACTTTCTAAACACCACGGAGCAATCCACGTCTCCATCACAAACGCTCCAAGTCCAATTCCAGGTCACTTACTTTCTACACGTCCCAGAAAAAAACAGCTCTCCATCACAGCCCCTCCAAGTCCAATTCCAGATCACTCACTTTCTACACATGCCAAAAAAAACCAGCTCTCCAGCACGGACGCTCCAAGTCCACTTCCACGTCACTTCCTTTGTACACATCCCAGGAAAACACAGGTCTCCAGAACACACGCTCCAAGTCCACTTCCAGATCACTTACTTTGTACACATCCCGAAAAGAAAACAGCTCTCCAGCACGGGCCCTCCAAGTCCACTTCCAGTTCACTTACTTTATACAGATCCCAGAAAAAAACAGGTCTCCAGCACACACGCTCCAAGTCCACTTCCAGGTCACTTACTTTGTACAGATCCCAGAAAAAAACCAGGTGTCCAGCACAGGCCCACCAAGTCCACTTCCAGGTCACTTACATTGTACACATCCCATAATAAAAACAGGTCTCCATCACAGGCCCTCCAAGTCCACTTCCAGGTCACTTACTTTGTACAGATCCCGGAAAAAACCAGGTCTCCATCACAGGCCCTCCAAGTCCACTTCCAGGTCACTTACTTTCTACGGATCCCAGAATAAAACCAGCTTTCCATCACAGGCCCTCCAAGTCCACCTCCACACCACTTACATTTTACAGACCGCAGGGAAATCCAGGTCTCCAGCACGGACGCTCCAAGTCCACTTCCAGTTCACTTACTTTGTACAGATCCCAGGAAAAACCAGCTCTCCAGCACGGACACTCCAAGTCCACTTCCAGGTCACTTCCTTTGTACACATCCCTGGAAAAAACCAGGTCTCCACCACACACGCTCCAAATCCACTTCCAGGTCACTTACTTTATACACATCCCACAAAAAAACAGGTCTCCATTACAGGCCCTCCAAGTCCACTTCCAGGTCACTTACTTTGTACACATCCCAGGAAAAACCAGGTCCCCATCACAGGCCATCCAAGTCCACTTCCAGGTCACTTACTTTGTACACATCCCAGGAGAAACCAGGTCTCCATCCAGGTCTCCATCACAGGCCCTCCAAGTCCACCTCCACACCACTTACTTTCTACACACCGCGGGGAAATCCAGGTCTCCAGCACGGACGCTCCAAGTCCACTTCCACCTCACTTACTTTGTACAGATCCCAGGAAAAACAGGTCTCCATCACAGGCCCTGCAAGTCCACTTCCAGGTCACTTACTTTGTACAGATCCCAGGAAAAAACAGGTCTCCATCACACGCCCTCCAAGTCCACTTCCACGTCACTTACTTTGTACAGATGCCAGGAAAAACCTGATCTCCATCACAGGCACTCCAAGTCCACTTCCAGGTCACTTACTTTCTACACATCCCAGGAAAAAACAGGTCTCCATCACAGGCCCTCCAAGTCCACTTCCACGTCACTTACTTTGTACACATCCTAGGAAAAACCAGGTCTCCATCACAGGCCCTCCAACTCCACCTCCACGCCACTTACTTTCTACACACCACAGGGCAATCCAGCACTCCATCACGGGCCCTCAAAGTCCACTTCCAGGTCACTTACTTTATACACATCCCAGGAAAACCAGGTCTCCATCACGGGCCCTCCAAGTCCACTTCCACATCACTTACTTTGTACAGATCCCAGGAAAAACCAGATCGCCATCACAGGCCCTCCAAGTCCACCTCCTCGCAACTTACTTTCCACAGACCGCGGGGCAATCCAGGTCTCCAGCACGAATGCTCCAAGTCCACTTCCAGGTCACTTGCATTCTACGGACCGCGGGGCAATCCAGGTCTCCAGCATGGACGCCCCAAGTCCACTTCCAGGTCACTTACTTTGTACAGATCCCAGAAAACACCAGGTCTCCATCACAGGCCCTCCAACTCCACCTCCAGGTCACTTACTTTGTACAGATCCCAGGAAAAAACAGATCTCCATCACAGGCCCTCCAAGTCCACCTCCACGCCACTTACTTTCTACGCACCGCGGGGCAATCCAGCTCTCCAGCACGGACGCTCCAAGTCCACTTCCAGGTCACTTACTTTGTACAGATCCCAGGAAAAACCAGGTCTCCATCACAGGCCCTCCAAGTCCACTTCCAGGTCACTTACTTTGTACACATCCCAGGATAACACAGATCTCCATCATGGGCCCTCCAAGTCCACTTCCAGGTTACTTACTTTGTACAGATCCCAGAAAAAACCAGATCGCCATCACAGGCCCTCCAAGTCCACCTCCACGCCACTTACTTTATACAGACCGCGGGGCAATCCAGGTCTCCAGCACGAATACTCCAAGTCCACTTCCAGGTCACTTACTTTCTACGGACCACGGGGAAATCCAGGTCTCCAGCATGGACGCTCCAAGTCCACTTCCAGTTCACTTACCTTGTACAGATCCCA
The DNA here is from genome assembly GCF_008360975.1 of Lichenostomus cassidix. Taxonomy (NCBI): domain Eukaryota; kingdom Metazoa; phylum Chordata; class Aves; order Passeriformes; family Meliphagidae; genus Lichenostomus; species Lichenostomus cassidix. The sequence continues at coordinate 57,260 of NW_028147976.1, forward strand.
CGAAAAACCAGGTCTCCATCACAGGCCCTCCAAGTCCACTTCCAGGTCACTTACTTTGCACACATCCCAGGAAAAACCAGATCGCCATCACAGGCCCTCCAAGTCCACTTCCAGGTCACTTGCTTTGTACAGATCCCAGAAAAAACCAGGTCTCCATCACAGGCCCTCCAAGTCCACTTCCAGGTCACTTATTTGTACAAATCCCAGGAAAAACCAGGTCTCCATCACGGGCCCTCCAAGTCCACCTCCACGCCACTTACTTTCTACGGACCGCGGGGCAATCCAGGTCTCCAGCATGGACGCTCCAAGTCCACTTCCAGGTACCTTACTTTGTACAGATCCCAGAAAAAACCAGGTCTCCATCACAGGCACTCCAAGTCCACATCCAGGTCACTTACTTTGTACAGATCCCAGGAAAAAACAGGTCTCCATCACGGGCCCTCCAAGTCCACTTCCAGGTCACTTACTTTGTACAGATCCCAGGAAAAAACAGGTCTCCATCACAGGCCCTCCAAGTCCACTTCCACGTCACTTACTTTGTAAAGATCCCAGGAAAAACCAGGTCTCCATCACAGGCCCTCCATGTCCACTTCCAGGTCACTTCCTTTGTACAGATCCCAGGAAAAACCAGGTCTCCATCACGGACCCTCCAAGTCCACTTCCAGGTCACTTACTTTGTACACATCCCAGGAAAAAACAGGTCTCCATCACGGGCCCTCCAAGTCCACTTCCATGTCACTTACTTTGTACAGATCCCAGGAAAAACCAGATCTCCATCACAGGCCCTCCAACTCCACCTCCACGCCACTTACTTTCTACAGATCCCAGAAAAAAACAGGTCTCCATCACAGGCCCTCCAAGTCCACTTCCAGGTCACTTACTTAGTACAGATCCCAGGAAAAACCAGGTCTCCATCACAGGCCCTCCAAGTCCACCTCCACGCCACTTACTTTCTACACACCGCGGGGCAATCCAGGACTCCAGCACGGACGCTCCAAGTCCACTTCCAGGGCACTTACTTTGTACAGATCCCAGGAAAACCAGGTCTCCATCACAGGCCCTCCAAGTCCACTTCCACGTCACTTACTTTGTACACATCCCAGGAAAACACAGGTCTCTATCACGGGCCCTCCAAGTCCACTTCCACGTCACTTACTTTGTACAGATCCCAGAAAAAACCAGATGAACATCACAGGCTCTCCAAGTCCACCTCCACGCCACTTACTTTCTACAGACCGCGGGGAAATCCAGGTCTCCAGCACGGACACTCCAAGTCCACTTCCAGGTCACTTACTTTCTACGGACCGCGGGGAAATCCAGGTCTCCAGCACGGACGCTCCAAGTCCACTTCCAGGTCACTTAACTTGTACAGATCCCAGGAAAAACCAGGTCTCCATCACAGGCCCTCCAAGTCCACTTCCAGGTCACTTACTTTGTACAGATCCCAGGAAAAACCAGGTCTCCAGCACGGGCCCTCGAAGTCCACTTCCACGTCACTTACTTTGTACAGATCCCAGAAAAACCAGGTCTCCATCACAGGCCCTCCAAGTCCACTTCCAGGACACTTACTTTGTACAGATCCTACGAAAAACCAGGTCTCCAGCACGGGCCCTCCAAGTCCACTTCCACGTCACTTACTTTGTACAGATCCCAGAAAAACCAGGTCTCCATCACAGGCCCTCCAACTCCACCTCCAGGTCACTTACTTTGCACAGATCCCAGGAAAAAACAGGTCTCCATCACAGGCCCTCCAAGTCCACTTCCACGTCACTTACTTGGTACAGATCCCAGAAAAAACCAGGTCTCCATTACAGGCCCTCCATGTCCACTTCCAGGTCACTTCCTTTGTACAGATCCCAGGAAAAAACAGGTCTCCATCACGGGCCCTCCAAGTCCACTTCCAGGTCACTTACTTTGTACAGATCCCAGGAAAAAACAGGTCTCCATCACGGACCCTCCAAGTCCACTTCCACGTCACTTACTTTGTAAAGATCCCAGGAAAAACCAGACCTCCATCACAGGCCCTCCAAGTCCACCTCCACGCCACTTACTTTCTACAGATCCCAGAAAAAAACAGGTCTCCATCACAGGCCCTCCAAGTCCACTTCCAAGTCACTTACTTTGTACAGATCCCAGGAAAAAACAGGTCTCCATCACAGGCCCTCCAAGTCCACTTCCAGGTCACTTACTTTGTACAGATCCCAGGAAAAAACGGGTCTCCATCACAGGCCCTCCAAGTCCACTTCCACATCACTTACATTGTACAGATCCCAGGAAAAAACAGGTCTCCATCACAGGCCATCCAAGTCCACTTCCAGGTCACTTACTTAGTACAGATCCCAGGAAAAACCAGGTCTCCATCACAGGCCCTCCAAGTCCACCTCCATGCCACTTACTTTCTACACACCGCGGGGCAATCCAGGACTCCAGCACGGACGCTCCAAGTCCACTTCCAGGTCACTTACTTTGTACAGATCCTACGAAAAACCAGGTCTCCAGCACGGGCCCTCCAAGTCCACTTCCACGTCACTTACTTTGTACAGATCCCAGAAAACACCAGGTCTCCATCACAGGCCCTCCAACTCAACCTCCAGGTCACTTACTTTGTACAGATCCCAGGAAAAAACAGATCTCCATCACAGGCCCTCCAAGTCCACCTCCACGCCACTTACTTTCTACGGACCGCGGGGCAATCCAGCTCTCCAGCACGGACGCTCCAAGTCCACTTCCACGTCACTTACTTTGTACAGATCCCAGGAAAAATCAGATCTCCATCACAGGCCCTCCAAGTCTACCTCCACGCCACTTACTTTCCACAGACCGCGGGGAAATCCAGGTCTCCAGCACGGATGCTCCATCTCCACTTCCAGGTCACTTACATTGTACAGATCCCAGGAAAAACCAGGTCTCCATCACAGGCCCTCCAAGTCCACTTCCAGGTCACTTACTTTGTACACATCCCAGGATAACACAGATCTCCATCATGGGCCCTCCAAGTCCACTTCCAGGTCACTAACTTTGTAGCGATCCCAGAAAAAACCAGATCGCCATCACAGGCCCTCCAAGTCCACCTCGACGCCACTTACTTTATACAGACCGCGGGGCAATCCAGGTCTCCAGCACGAATACTCCAAGTCCACTTCCAGGTCACTTACTTTCTACGGACCGCGGGGAAATCCAGGTCTCCAGCACGGACGCTCCAAGTCCACTTCCAGGTCACTTACCTTGTACAGATCCCAGGAAAAACCAGGTCTCCATCACAGGCCCTCCAAGTCCACTTCCAGGTCACTTACTTTGTACAGATCCCAGAAAAAAACAGGTCTCCATCACGGGCCCTCCAAGTCCACTTCCAGGTCACTTGCTTTGTACAGATCCCAGGAAAAACCAGGTCTCCATCACGGGCCCTCCATGTCCACTTCCAGATCATTTACTTTGTACAGATCCCAGAAAAAACCAGGTCTCCACCACGGGCCCTCCAAGTCCACTTCCAGGTCACTTACTTTGTACAGATCCCAGAAAAAACCAGGTCTCCATCACAGGCCCTCCAAGTCCACTTCCAGGTCACTTACTTTGTACGGATCCCAGGAAAAAACAGGTCTCCATCACAGGCCCTCCAAGTCCACTTCCAAGTCACTTACTTTGCACGGATCCCAGGAAAAAACAGGTCTCCATCACGGGCCCTCCAAGTCCACTTCCAGGTCACTTACTTTGTACGGATCCCAGGAAAAAACAGGTCTCCAGCACGGACGCTCCAAGTCCACTTCCAGGTCTCTTACTTTGTACAGATCCCAGAAAAAAACAGGTCTCCATCACAGGCCCTCCAAGTCCACTTCCAAGTCACTTACTTTGGACAGATCCCAGGAAAAAACAGGTCTCCAGCACAGGCCCTACAAGTCCACATCCAGGTCACTTACTTTGTATAGATCCCAGAAAAAAACAGGTCTCCATCACGGGCCCTCCAAGTCCACTTCCAGGTCACTTACCTTGTACAGATCCCAGAAGAAACCAGGTCTCCATCACAGGCCCTCCAAGTCCACCTCCACGCCATTTACTTTCTACGGACCGCGGGGCAATCCAGTTCTCCAGCACGGACGCTCCAAGTCCACTCCCAGGTCACTTACTTTGCACAGATCCCAGGAAAAACCAGGTCTCCATCACAGGCCCTCCAAGTCCACCTCCACGCCACTTATTTTCCACAGACTGCGCGGAAATCCAGATCTCCAGCACGGACGCTCCAAGTCCACTTCCAGGTCACTTACCTTGTACGGATCCCAGGAAAAACCAGGTCTCCATCACAGGCCCTCCAAGTCCACTTCCAGGTCACTTACTTTGTACGGATCCCAAAAAAAACCAGGTCTCCATCACGGGCCCTCCAAGTCCACTTCCAGGTCACTTGCTTTGTACAGACCCCAGAAAAAACCAGGTCTCCATCACAGGCCCTCCAAGTCCACTTCCAGGTCACTTACTTTGTACAGATCCCAGAAAAAACAGGTCTCCATCACGGGCCCTCCAAGTCCACTTCCAGGTCACTTACTTTGTACAGATCCCAGGAAAAACCAGGTCTCCATCACGGGCCCTCCAAGTCCACTTCCAGATCATTTACTTTGCACAGATCCCAGAAAAAACCAGGTCTCCATCACGGGCCCTGCAAGTCCACTTCCAGGTCACTTACTTTGTACAGACCCCAGAAAAAACCAGGTCTCCATCACAGGCCCTCCAAGTCCACTTCCAGGTCACTTACTTTGTACAGATCCCAGAAAAAACCAGGTCTCCATCACGGGCCCTGCAAGTCCACTTCCAGGTCACTTACTTTGTACAGACCCCAGAAAAAACCAGGTCTCCATCACAGGCCCTCCAAGTCCACTTCCAGGTCACTTACTTTGTACAGATCCCAGAAAAAAACAGGTCTCCATCACGGGCCCTCCAAGTCCACTTCCAGGTCACTTACTTTGTACGGATCCCAGGAAAAAACAGGTCTCCAGCACGGGCCCTCCAAGTCCACTTCCAGGTCACTTACTTTGTACAGATCCCAGGAAAAACCAGGTCTCCATCACAGGCCCTCCAAGTCCACCTCCGCGCCACTTACTTTGTACAGATCCCGAGGCCATCCGGGTCTCCAACACCGACGCTCCAAATCCACCGCCAGGCCACTTACTTTGTACAGAGCTCGGCACCATCCAGGTCTCCAGCACGGATGGTCTAAGCCGACCTCCAGGCCACTTACTTTGTTTAGATCCCGGGGAAAACCAGGTCTCCAACACGGGGGCTCTATGTCCACCTCCAGGCCACTTTGCACAGAGCGCGGGGTCATCCGTGTCTCCAACACGGGCGCTCTAAGTCCACCTCCAAACCACTTACTTTCTACAGAGCGAGGGGCCGTCCGGGTCTCCAACACGGGTGCTCTGGGTACACCTGAAGGCAACTTACATTGCACAGATCCCAGGGAGATCAGGGTGTCCGATACGAGTGCTCTAAGTCAGCCTGCAAGCCACTTATTTTGTACAGATCCTGGGGCGATCCAGGTCTCCAACACGGGCACTCTAACTCCACCTCCAGGCCACTTACCTTGTACAGATCCCAGGGCGATCTGGGTCCTAAAGACCGGTGCTCTAAGGAGCCTGCAGGCCACTTACTTTCTACAGATCCTGGGGCGATCCAGGTCTCCAACACCGGCGCTCTAAGTCCATCTCCAGGCCACTTAACTGTACAGAGCGTGGGGCCATCCTTGTGTCCAACATGGGCGCTCTAAGTCCACCTGCAGGCCACTTACTTTGTACAGATCCCAGGGAAAACCAGGTCTGCAACACGGCCGCTCTAAGTCCATCTCCAGGCCACTTACCTTGTACAGATCCCAGGGAAAATCAAGTCTCCAACACATGCGCTCTAAGTCCATCTCCAGGCCACTTACTTTGTACAGAGGCAAGAGAAAACCAGGTGTCCAACACGGGCGTTCTGAGTCCACCTCCAGGCCACTTACTTTGTACAGATCCCAGGGAAAACCAAGTCTCCATCACAGGCGCTCCATGTCCATCACCAGGCCACTTACTTTGTACAGATGAAAGTGAAAACCGGGTCTCCAACACGGGCGCTCTGAGTCCACCTCCAGGCCACTTTGTACAGATCCTGGGGAAAACTAGGTCTCCAACAGAGACGGTCTAAGTCCACCTATAGGCCACTTACATTTTACAGATCCCAGGAAAAACCAGGTCTCCAACAAGGCCGCTCTAAGTCCACCTCCAGGCCACTTATTTGTATGGAGCGAGGGGCCATCCATGTCTCCAACACGGGCGCTCTGGTACACCTGAATGCAACTTACTTTTTACACATCCTGGGGCGATCCAGGTCTCCAACACGGGCACTCGAAGTCCACCTGCAGGCCACTTACCTTGTACAGGTCCTGGGGCTATCTGGGTCTCCAAGACAGGCACTTTCAGTCCACCTGCAGGCCACTTACCTTGTACAGATCTCAGGTCTATCTGGGTCCTCAAGACCGGTACTCTAAGTCCACCTGCAGGCCACTTACTTTGTACAGATCCCGGGGAAAACCAGGTCTCCAACACAGGCGCTCTAAGTCCACCTCCAGGCCACTTACTATTTACAGAGCGCGGGGCCATCCGGGCCACCAGCACAGACGCTCTAAGTCCATCTCCAGGCCACTTAGCTTGTACAGATCCCAGGAAAAACCAGGTCCCCAACAGGGGCACTCTAAGTCCACCTCCAGGCCACTTAGCTTGTACAGAGCGCGGGGCAATCCGGGTCTCCAACACGGGCGCTCTAAATCCATCTCCAGGCCACTTACTTTGTACAGATCCTGGGGCAATCGGGGTCTCCAAAACGGGCGCTCAAACTCCACCTATAGGCCACTTTGTACAGATGCCAGGGCGATCAGAGTGCCTGATACGAGTGCTCTAAGCCAGCCTGCAGGCCACTTACTGTGTACAGATCCTGAGGCGATCCAGGTCTCCTACACGGGCGCTCTAAGTCCACCTCCAGGCAACTTACTTTGTACGGATCCTGGGAAAATCGAGGTCTCCCAGACAGGCGCTCTAAGACTCACCTTCAGACCAGGTGCCACAAATCCTGGGGCGATCGGGGTCTCCAACACGGGCACTATAAATCCATCTGCAGGCCGCTTACTTTGTACAGATCCGGAGGCAATCTGGGTCTCCAAGACGGGCATTCTGAGTTCAACTGCAGGCCACTTACCTTGTACAGGTCCTGGGGCTATCCGGGTCTCCAAGACAGGCACTTTCAGTCCACCTGCAGGCCACTTGCCTTGTACAGGTCTCAGGTCGATCTGGGTCCTCAAGACCGGTGCTCTAAGTCCACCTGCAGGCCGCTTACTTTGTACAGATCCTGGAACGATCGGGGTCCCCAGGAGAGGCGCTGTAAGTCTTAGCTTCAGAAGTGCTCTCACAGATCCCGGACGATCCAGGTCTCCAACACTGGCACTCTAAGCCCACCTGCAGGCCACTTACTTTGTACAGATCCCGGGGCAATCACGGTCTCCAAAACGGGTGCTCTAACTCCACCTGCAGGCCACTTACTTTGTACAGATCCTGGGGCAATCAGGGTCTCCAAAACGGGTGCTCAAACTCCACCTCCAGGCCACTTACTTTGTACAGATGCCAGGGCGATCAGGGTGCCTGATACAAGTTCTCTAAGCCAGCCTGCAGGCCACTTACTTTGTACAGATCCTGGGGCAATCCAGGTCTCCTACATGGGTGCTCTAAGTCCACCTGCAGGCCACTTACTTTGTACAGATCCTGGGGCAATCCTGGTCTCCTACATGGGTGCTCTAAGTCCACCTGCAGGCCACTTACTTTGTACAGATCCTGGGGCAATCGGGGTCTCCAAGACAGGCGCTCTAAGTCCACCTGCAGGCCACTTACTTTGTACAGATCCTGGGGCAATCGGGGTCTCCCAGACAGGCACACTATGTCTTACCTTCAGACCAGCTGTCACAGATCCAGGGGCGATCGGGGTCACCAAGACGGGTGCTCTAAGTCTTACCTTCAGGCCAGCTTTCACACCTCCTGGGACAATCGGGGTCTCCATGACAGGTGGTCTAACTCCACCTGCAGGCCACTTACTTTGTACAGATCCCAGGGTGATCGGGGTGTCCCATACAAGTGCTCTAAGTCAGCCTGCAGGCCACTTACTTTGTACAGATCCTGGGGCGATCGGGGTCTCCAAGACAGGCGCTGTAAGTCTTACCTTCAGGCCAGCTTTCACAGATCCTGGGGCAATCGGGGTCTCCAACACAGGCGCTTTCAGTCCAACTGCAGACCACTTACTTTGTACAAATCCCATGGTGATCAGGTTGTCCGATACGAGTGCTCTAAGTCAGCCTGCAGGCCGCTTACTTTGTACAGATCCCGGGGCGATCACGGTCTCCAAGACGGGCGCTCTAAGTCTACCCGCAGGCCACTTACGTTATACAGATCCCGGGCCATCGGGGTCCCGAACACAGGCGCTCTAAATCTCACTTTCAGGCCAGCTTTCACAGAATCCGGGGCGATCGCGGTCCGTAATACGGGCGCTCTAAGTCCACCTGCAGGCCACTTACTTTGTACGGATCCTGGGACGATCGGGGTCTCCCAGACAGGTGCTCTAAGTCTCACCTTCAGACCGGCTGTCACAGATCCTGGGGCGATCGGGGTCTCCGCGATGGGCGCTCTAAGTCCATCTGCAGGTCACTTACTTTGTACAGATCCCCACCTTACTTACTAGAAGCCTCACTTTTGGATGCCGTCTTTGATGTGAGGCACGTACCTCGTGACGTTATGAACCTGCTGAAAAAATTTCAAGCATCACACTCTATACAATCGGGAATTCCAGTAAGTTGTAAAAAAAAAAAAAAAAACCAAACAACTCCTAAACAATGAAATACAGAACAAAAAAGGCACAAAAACCAAAATCAAAAAAAAGCCAAGAAAAACCAAAATCAAACAAAAAGCCCTAAATCCACACCAACACACACAACCCCCCCTCCAGAAAATAATAAAGAAACCGGGCTTAAAAAAATACCAAAAACCGGCCTAGAAAAATTAGGTTCCAAAACACCAAAAACCCCCCAAACAAAATCTGATTCCAAAATACCAGAATAAGCTAGTTTCAAAATAATAGAAAAACAAATCTCAAACCATCAGAAAAACAGGTTGCAAAATGTCAGTTTTAAAGTACCAGAACACTAAGTTTCAAAATGCCAAAAACACCCAGTTTCAAAATGCCAGGACACCAAGTTCCAAACTGCCAACGGAATTCTATTTCAGATTTCAAAATAGTGGCGGAGAAGACTGGTTCTTTTCCACAAAAATGAAAGCCTGGCACCCCGGTGTTTTAGGGCAGACAATAGGCTGTGTAGGGGAGGGAACAAGCAGCTGACTCTTCTCCACCTGCCCCCCCCCCGCCTTTCAAGGAGCAGCAAACGCTTCTACCTGTACCCCGGTACCAGAAGTCTCGTACGGGAGCGAGCTTTGCGCATTCTTAACCCCAATGGCCCGCAACAGTCGGTTGCTTTTCTCGCTTTTATTTATAATGCGTAACACCCTAATTAGAGAGCTCGGTACAACATTCACATCGTTACTAATCTTCCCTACTTAGGTCACATGTGGAATACTACTTAGCAATCAACAAAGAATAATTCTACAAGTTAGCAACAAATTATTCAACTTACGCAGGTATGCTGCCAAAACACAAAGTTTCATTTCTTACCTCATTTACGCCCTTTTGCTTGATGCAGCTGTATAAAATAATAAAGTATAGTAATTTCCCTGAAGAGTTTTCTTCTCTATCAAGCCCTTTACTCACCAGAAAGGTAAGTCAGAGGAACCTAAGAGCCACAGCTGCTCTGAGGGCTTTGATACCCAATGGTATTTGCCTCCTCCCTTTTTTCAGGCATGCTGGGAACGAGAGGCAGGCCCAGCCAGGGGTATATTAACCCCAGCCTTTGGCTAAGGGGTTTATTTTCTCTATGGAGTTCACTGGAGTCAGAGCTGTCTTCTCATTTAAAGGAAGGGGCTTTTTCAGCTCAGGTTTTTTCAAGCAGGTGCTTTTGGCATGTAAAGCAAGAGAGGCTTTGAAGACATGGTGAGGAAGGTAGCGCTGAATGCAGTGAGTATTTAAGTTCATTATTTTGGGTTGTATGTTCAGAGTTGGTAAGATGCTTTTGTGCTTTGTAATTTAACAGAATTTGTATTTTGATGTTGGTTTTCTTTTTCTAAGAAGCATTGGAACTTCCTGAAATTCCTGATTGTGTTAAGTGTGGCGCTTGAAACTTTTTCATCAGATTCATCATGTCAAAAAAGAGACCTGCCTCTTGTCAAAGATGACATCCAAAGCTGAGGCTTCCAGTAAGTAAGGTGAGGATCATTACAAGGAGAAGGAGAGTGAGCAGGGCACTAGGTTAGGAATTACAGGGGGGTGAGGTGAGGGGTTGAAGGCAGCACAGTGGGAAATAGTGTCCATTGAGGGGCCCCGTAAGACCTTTCCCCAAGACCAGCAGGTGCGTTTATGTGTGCTAAGGCGCGCAAATACACCCCCTCCTCACAGTAACGGCACGTAATTCTACATCTCGGTAACCCAGGTGTCCATCATAATGACAGCCACAGCCTTCAAGTGGGGATGAAGCTGGAGACTTAAAGGCCTAAGTGCACTTAGGAAATGGCAAGTGGCTGGATTGTGGGGATTTGTCCCACGTGCCGCTAAACTCATGCATTGACTTTGGTTTTCTTTTTCGTAGCCAACTAAGGAGCTCACCAGCCATACCGGGGCCTTCCGAGAGAGCCGAGGCGGAGTCCCTTTGCGTCCAGCGTGGATTCCCGTTGCCGGCCGTCTAAAAGATAAGTTGGGGGCCATAACCCAGAGATGGGACGATAGCGGGGTAGCAGGCCAGAAATTCCCGTGAGAGATCTAAAAATTAGCTCAGGGAAAGAGATGTTCTCTGAGGGACTTCTTAGTAGAGCCAGAGGCGGCAGCAGCTTTACTTTGTTTGCAACCGTAAGGATGCACAGCACGGAGCAGTTCCAGTTTGTGTCATGTTGTCTGGCATCTTTTGTCGTCTGCTCTGTCTTTGGGATGTCTCAGATCAATTGTCTCTGTCTGTTGTGCTTTATTGCGAGCGTCGGTTGGCATCTCTGGGTTCTCAAATATTTGCGCTTCTCGGTCCGATGCCAGCGTGATTTGTTCTTATTCTTGTCTCGGCTGTGTCTTGGAACCGCGTATTGGAAGCGTGGAGTCAGATGTGTTTTGAGGCCTTGTTCCCGGCTGTATTGCCATCCATCCTTTCCAGGTGTGAGTTGTAACGTCTTAGGGCTTGTAAGGATGCGTGGAGCGTTCTGAACGTAGCATTATCTCACAGCCATCTTGATCATTGTGACTGACCGTTCTTGTAACAGATTGCTGATGTTCCCCTTAGCTCATGCGTTGATGTTTGGCGTTCTTTTTTGTAGTAGACTAAGAGAGAGAACTGCCTGGTGACAGCAGGAACTTCCGAGATGTCAAGGAGGTGTTCTTTGTCACCAGACACGGATTCACATCCCTGGATGTCTAAGGGATAAGTCAAGCACTATTACTCACAGAGGGGATGGAAGCCGGGTGCCAGGCTAGGACTCGCCGGGAGGGATTGTTGTATTAGCTTTGGACGTGGGGATGTCCAAAAAAGGGCCCCTTAGGTCACGTAAAGGGAGAGCCTGACTTCTGATGACGACGCAGAGTTGCGCAGGGCAGGGCGGTCCTGGTGTGTGTCGCATCGCTTGTCTACCGTGCGTTCCCTGTCTTTTGTGTGTCTTGCATTGCATATCTTTTGCCTCACCCCTTTGAGGGGATTATCTAAAAGGCCAGGCCATCCTTACCATCTCTGATCTCCGTGTTCCTCGGCTTGGCGCCGATATCTTTGAACCTTCAATGCCCGAGCTCAGGTGTGCATCAGAATCTCTGCATCTCTTTAGAAGCATCGAGTCGGAAGCCTTTTACAGTCTTGTTCTAAGCCGTATCGACAGCTGTACATGGCAGTGATCCATTATAGCAGGCTAGGACTTGTAAGGGTGTGTGGTCAGAATCTTGTCCCTATCTTCGTGATTCACGGGCTTCCATCTTTGCCATTTTGGCGAGCTTTTCGTAATGTGATCACGTTAGCATCTTCTGCCGGGGTTTTTTGGGCCTGGTTAGCTCACCATCAGTCTCACCTGGGCCATCTCATTCCTCATCTTCTCGATCATTGCAGTCATCTCACAGAGAGTTTTCTCTCATTGTCGTGTCCCCTTGTTGCACATCCTGTCTAATGTCTCTTTGTGTCTCTGTGTGTGTGTGTGTGTTTGTTTGGCCTGGAGCTGCAAGTACAGATGTGATGTACTTCGATCAGACAGGGGAGGTTGTAGTTTTTCAGTGTTTCAACGTGGTTTTTGGCACTTGAGAAACGATTCACCGAAGATCCCCATCTGTATCTGTGCTGGGAATGGTGAAAGTGCGGTGTTCCCAGTTATGGCGTGGGTGGCTGTTGTGGTGATGCCAGGTCAGGGCTTCCACTCTATCCCAAAGAGCGCCTACCTCCAGCCTGTGTGTCCCCTCAAAAGCAGGTACTGACTGTGTGCCTGTCCCCTCCAGCTCCTCAGCCCATGTGGCCTGTGGCCTGTGTCCTGTCGTGGCACCCTGAGCCCAAAGAGGCCCATGTGGTGCTCCCAGGCTTGTCACTTCCTCCTGGGATTGCTGTGGTACCCCCTGCTCTGCCTAATGTTACCCTCTGAAGCAGGGGCATCCCTCTGCCTCAGGAATGTCCGTCTGATGTGCCACAAATGAGGGGCGCCCTGTAGTGTAGGTCTGCACGGGGGTCCCTCCTGCCTTCCCCGGTCTCCTGGCAGGAAGGATACCGCAAAGCGCTGACCCCCCGCAACAGCATAAAAGGTCCTAGTTTCACTAAGCAGCCTGACATCCCCCAGCCATCAGCAGAGGCAAGCTGAGACCAGACCACTTGTTTGGCAAGAAGTTGCCAGAACCTTTCTCTCTTCCCCATATTCCCTATGATCATGGCGTGGTCCCTGTGAGAAAGTCAGGGGATTAGTGAAGGAATCAGGGGCTTCCTTGTTGAAGAGGAGCCTAGCCCCTTCCAATGGCTGCAGACCAGGGGGGTCAGTTGGATCCAAATATTCCAGCACTGGGGCCACAGCAGCACCTAGCTCTGGACCTTCTCCTGCCATCTGGGAGTCTCTGTCATCCTCCAGCACTGACACCCTGAGCGTGGACCCCCAGAACCACATGAGGGTGTTTGGAGGAGTCACGGTGGCGCCCCCTTCCTGCCCCCAGCCTGATGCCCATGCTGGTACCTGCCACATTCATTGTCCTGGCAGAGCCTCGGTGGGTCTGGACAGCACGCTGGCACCAAACATGTCCTCCCCCAAAACGGGGTGTCCCACACTTTGAAGTGAGAGCAAGAAGCTGGAGATGCTGGGAGAGGCAGTGGGAGTACTGGAAGGGAGAAAGGTGTGGGAGGCAGAGCGGGGACACAGGAGGAGATGTCACAGAGACACGGGGATATGGGGAGGGGGTGCACAGCTTGAGGGGATTGCCCATGTTGTCACCCCCGGGGGTGTGAGAGTTTGTCCAGGGTGGGATGGGGCTGTAGTGGTGAACCCCAAGTGAGATGGGGGTGATCCCATGGGACGTGGGCAGAGTCCCAGCTTGTCTGGCTACCCCATCCATTGTTAACGCAGCATGGCAGTAGAGCCCAATGTCAGCCCAAGACAGGTGTGGCCCCCCCTTCCCCATTGCAGAGTCCCACGCAAACCTTATAAAATCGGGAGCGCACGTCTAGACCTGACAGCTGTGCTGGTGCCCAGGGCAGAACTTGGCATCACGGGGCCGAGGGGGTTGTGGAGGGGCTGGGGGGCCCTGGCCCCTCAGCTCTATCCAAGGATGACTGAGAGATGCTCGGGGCAGGGCCTGATCCAGCCCCCTGTGCCCCAGAGTCCCACCTAAAATAAAAAAAAATGTAGAGTAAGCATTTTTATTGCGGGCAAGTGCCTGTCAACATAGTGGTGAAGATTGTGTAGAGCCCCTGTGCTGTCAGACACTCCCCAAGATCTGTCTTCCAGGTAGAGAGAAGGGCATGTGGCTGCCATCATTGTTTTGGGCAAAGAACAGTTTTTAGCTGGTTATCGGTTTTGCATCCTTTGATATCATTGCTGCAATATTTGTTTATATTTGGTGCCCTGAACAAGCACTTCCAGCTGTCATGCTGGGTAGTGAAAAATTAAAATCAATGCAAAGAAATTATTTCTATGATTGATACCAATATAGCTTGCTGTCCCTAATCCCACCAAACAGGTTTCTACAAAGGTTCAAATGGTCAGGTTTTCCCTTTCACAAAGCCCTACTGAAGTGAGTGAGGTAACACACATGTGATGTACTGTATCTTCTGTGTTGTTATTAAGCCTTGCCAGATGGTTTCGATTAGGTCAAGTTGCATTTGCAAGTGTGTCCATGACAGGAGGGTGGAGATGTTTCCAACCTGTGGAAAAGAGCCATTGTTCCATGCCAGGTGCCCAGAGCCAAATGTGGGATTCTGCATCCTAAAATTGTGAAAATGGCAGTATTTCTGCCAGACTAAAGCTGCCAGGAACTAGGCCTGTGGTTGGCCTTGGAGTCCTGGGATCCTTGTCCAAACTCTGTGCAAGGCTGTAGGGTGGAAATATTTCCTACCTGTTGAAAGGAGACACCAGTTAAAGCCAGGTTCTGTTTTGGGATGAGTGAGCAGCAGGAAGAGGGAGAGAGAACACGCTGCTGATCCATCAGGGAAACCTTTCCAGGTAAGATATGTCAGAGTCCTATTTTAAAGACTCAATATACCCCCTGTTTCTTACGGCAAGTAAGAAAAATAGCTCTATGGTGTGCTCCTGCTAAGTTCTAAACAAATGAGCAGTGAAGCTGCTGACATTTAAACTGAAGTGCTTTCAGCAGGCCTTGAGAAGGATCCCATCAGACTGCAGTGTATTTGGATAACCTAATACAACCAGTGTGCTGACCAGAGATGTGCTAAATGCACCAAGGAAAGCAAAGTGTTGCTCAGGTGTTTTGGTCACAGCAACGTGAGTTAAACCACACAGAACACTTCCAGCAGAAGCGTGGCCTGGGCTGCTCGCACATTGAGACTGAATGATTATACAACCGCTACCTCCGAACTCTTTCTTTGAGCCTCTTCCTTGCTTCCCTCTGACCTGGCTGACTGGAACAGCACGTGGAACAGATACTGACAAGCACCCGCCATCTGAGCTGTGCAGCGCTTCCTACTCAGGCTGAGCTAAACCCTCTGAACCGTCTCGCAGTGTGTCACGTAGGGCACAGGGGAGAAAGGGGAATGCAGTTATCCTTCCCTCCCCAGAATGAGACATGAGCTTCCTTGAAGATGGCATTTAAAGGATCAGTAAAGCTGTATTTTTTTTCTTAGGCCATTTCAAATTTCTGTACGTGGACGTTTCAGGAGGTGCAATTCAGTAAGGCTCTCAGAACTGAGCCACATGAATCAGGTTTAATGCTAAAGTGAATTTCAGTAGGCTGTGCATGGGTTAAACAGCCTACGTACAGGAAATATATATGTTCAGGTCTAAGGCTGAATGTGTTATTTAGTGTCCAGTATTTAATAAAAAATTTGGAAAAATGTTTTGAGATCAGCAGAGCCAAATTTGTAATCTAAGAAGCGGTAGCACCATCATCCAAACCCCCTAAGTTTTTAACAGTTTAAAGTGATGCTGGATTGAAATAGATACAGGCTTGATGTGCCAATTTTTCTATCTATTCAGCCAGATTTTAAAAACATGGAAAATGTTCTCCGAGGTAAAGTACTTCATGAACTTTTTCTTTCTACCCAGACCTGGAAGTTTGTACAGCGCCAGACCGGCATCTTCTGGCTGGATTCTGTGACATGGTGACCAAGATGGAGAAGCAGCACTTTACAAGTCCTTCCTGAGCACTGGCAATTGCAGTCTTTTAAATTTGTTGTCCATTTATGATTGTCATCTTCCAGTCAGTAAGAAAAGTATCAGGATGTAAGGAATTTAGGGAACGAAATGGAAATAAAATAGAAGGGGGATGAAAGCAAAAGGCCAGTGGTAAATATTCTGTGGGAAACTGTGCCTATGCATGAAAGAGAGAAAGAAGCAGCAGTTTCCTGAATGAAGTCACAGAAGACAATTCCCAGTGCCTACTTCTAGCTGAGTGTGCACATTTACTATGATGTAACAGAGCAATTGTAATTCCCAGGACCCTGCTTTGCAAATGAAGAAATGTCCCAAAAGCTCGAAATCCAGGTTTTAAATTTTGATCAGGCGCTTAAAGTACTCACCCGTAGCGCGGGGTCCCGATTTGTTCCGTACAAAAGATGGCGGCGGCCGGAAAAGCACAGGCGCGCCCATTAATATGGCGGCGCCCGTTTCGCACATGCGCGGTGCACTGGACTACCAAAATGGCGGCCGCGAAGTCCCGACCCCGAAAACGGCGATTCGGCTGCTTGGCGGGCTTCCCCGGCGCTGCGGACAGGTGCGGAGTGGTCTTTGGGGGCGGGTGTGCGCGCTGCGGTTCGGCGGGGCCGCCATTTTGTCCCGAAAGCGATCGGCAAATTCCGGTTTTTTCCCACCGCTCGCGCGGTTGCCGCCGCCCGTGGGCGACGCGGACAGTATAGAGGACGCCCCTGCAGCTGTTTGCTGAGTGCATAAATGTCCCAAAAGCGCGAAATACGAGTTTTTAATTTCGATCAGGCGCTTAAAGTAGTCACCTATAGCGCGGGGTCCTGATTTGTTCCGTACAAAAGATGGCGGCGGCCGGAAAAGCATAGGCGCGTCCATTAATATGGCGGCGCCCCTATTTCGCACATGCGCAGTGCACTGGACTACCAAAATGGCGTCGGCATCGTTTGCACATGCGCAGTGCGGTGAACTACCAAAATGGCGTCGGTATCATTCGCACATGCGCAGTGCAGTGATTTACCAAAATGGCGTCGGCATCATTCGCACATGCGCAGTGCAGTGAACTACCAAAATGGCGTCGGCATCATTCGCACATGCGCAGTGCAGTGAACTACCAAAAGGGCGTCGGCATCATTCGCACATGCGCAGTGCAGTGAACTACCAAAATGGCGTCGGCATCATTCGCACATGCGCAGTGCAGTGAACTACCAAAATGGCGTCGGCATCATTCGCACATGCGCAGTGTAGTGAACTACCAAAATGGCGTCGGCATCATTCGCACATGCGCAGTGCAGTGAACTACCAAAATGGCGTCGGCATCGTTCGCACATGCGCAGTGCAGTGAACTACCAAAATGGCGTCGGCATCGTTCGCACATGCGCAGTGCAGTGGAGTGCCAAAATGGCGTCGGCATCGTTCGCACATGCGCAGTGCATTGGACTACAAAAATGGCGTCGGCATCGTTCGCACATGCGCAGTGTTGCAGAGTTCAAAAAGGGCGGCCGCGGGGTCTTCTCTGAGGCAATATGCGTCCACTGTGCCGCCTGAACAAAATGCGGAGTCCGAGGGTGCCACCGCAGCATTTTCCGGGCTTTGCGGGCTTCTGCTGAAGCGTGCGGTGCTGTGGACGGCGCGTGGGGCTGGCGGGATCCGCGTGTGCCGGGGCGGGCACCGGCGCGGTCGACTATATGGCCCCCCCCCCGCCTCTTCCGGTTCCTCAAAAGAGGCCCTCGGCACGCAGCGTATGGCGGCGGCGGCGGCGGCGGCGACACAGGTCGGAGCGGGGGCGGGGGGGGGAGCTGACCCGGCGGCCCCCAGCCCGGGGAGGGAGAGCGGCGCCGCCGGCTCGGGGCCCCGCGGGACACCACTCCCCACGGACCGCTCCGAAAATGGGGTGCCGTCCAGCATGATAATCCTTTATCCCCTATCGTTGGCTTATATGCCAAAAAAAAAAAAAAGTGTAAAAATGTGTAGTCCTATCTCTTTAACTGCACCCAGCCGCAGAAAAAACCGCGAGTTGTTTTGAAAACATTTTCTCGAAGCCTTGCTCCGGGGGAGGATTCGTCGCCCGGCAGAAATTGCGTGCTGGACAAAGGTCAGGGTGAGCTCTATTCCCGTTTTTTCCATTCTTCTTCTTTTTCCTCGTTTGGACCCCTTCTCTTCGATCTGCTTTACCACCCGGAGACCCAAAAAAGCCAAAACACAGCAGAGCTCTCCAGAAAGCTCCACCCGGCCCCGGGTGGGGGGCGAAAAAGAGAAAAACTGCGTCTGAAAAAAAGACTTTTTAATCAAGTTAAATAACTGCCTTTCACCTTGTTTTTTCCCCTTCCCCTGTGCCTTATAAGGCACTCTGCGTAATTTTATTAAATAAATAATTTTTTCTTCACTTCCATCTAAAAAATTCTGTTAAAAGTAAAAAAAAAAGTGTCAAAACCCTTCACTCTCAAAAAAAAGAAAATCTTATCATTAACCCGCGACATATTTGGCGCCCAATTTACGGGGCCTTAATTACTTGTTCTACACCTTTTATAAAATTAAAAAAAGAAAAAAAAAACCCTAATAATTACATTCTAGTTTTAAACGCTTGATATTAAATTACAACCATCAATAATCACTATGCTGTTTGATAAAAAATTATTTAATATAATACTGTTTAGCACATAAATTTATTTCCCTACCAACAAGTAAAAACAATCCTGTCCCTAATGTATAATTTCCACCAATCAGAGACACAACTCCAACTTGTTATAGTAATGTGTGTAATACTAACAATCTGTAAAAAAATATGAAAAACAGTTAAAGATGTACATGCTCTGTTAATTTCCTCCTCTAGTTTTAGTAACCTGTTTTAGAGTTTTATTAATAATATTACCCAACCTGTTAAAAAAGTAGAGTGAAACTTCCTAACTCCTCACCCATCTCTTTCCCTTTAAATCTAGTATATCAACTTTTAAAAATATTCAATTTTTCCTAAATGTTAAAAAAAACCATTAACTTAATTATACAAATACTTTACCTAAAAATTTCCATGTATATAATATTCAATTTTACCAAAATAAAAACTAAAAAAAAAAAAACTAAACAAAACCAAACACCTAATCCAAATATAAAAAAAATTAAATAATATAAAATATAAAAAAACATAAATAAAACTTAAAAAAAATTCTCTAATCCAATAAACTAAAAATTTCCCCCTAAACAAATCCCAAAACCAACTAAAGTAAAAAAAATCTAAAAAAAAAAATACAAAAACAACTACAATACAATATATTAAACCCTAACATATACTTATCATACACTATCAAATATTATAAAACAAAAAATAAAAAACCTAAACCAATAACAATTACTCCTATTACAAAAAACAAAAAAACCCAATTTAAAACTAATCACCCAAATAACAATAGGGAGGGACCCTCAAAACCAACAACTAAATCAAAAATCATTATTAAATCCATAAATATAAAAAACCTTCACAACCTAAAAAAAATTATATCCAACAAAATAATAAATCTATAATTAATTAATTAATCCATCTTTAAAATACTACAAACAATATTACACTTCTAAATCCTACTAAAACAAAACATTTAAAAACTATATCACGTAACCCAAATATCAACCAAACTATACAAAATAAACCTAACTACAACAACCTCTAAAAACGAACTATCAAAACTACAAAAAAAAAATACCTACATCCCAACAATCTCTATTCACAACAAACTCAATAAAAAACTATAAAACAAAAAATTCAACGCTTAAAAAAATAACAATAATAAAAATTATCTTCTCAAAAAACATAACAAACCCAAATCCAATTATAAACCCAAATAAAATAAAATATACACCTATAATATAACAAAAACTCCTAAAACTTAAACCATCAAAATATACTTCTACTTTAACCATTATAAAACAAAATAACAAACATAAAACTATACATAATATAACAAAAAAACTCCAAACATATACAAATATCATACATAACCCAATAAATACAAAAATCTCAACTATAAAAACAAATCTACAAAAACTAAAAAATAAAATAAAATAAATCATAAAAAACTCAATAAAAAAATTTAAAACAACCTTCTCCAAATCTCAACAATACAAACCAAAAATTCTACTACCCCACGCAAACACTCCTCAGCTATAAAAACTAAATATATCCCTCAACATAAATTATAATATTTCCTATATAACAATAAAAAAAACATAAACAAATAAAATAAACAACCCACTGCTATCCTAACACAACAAATACGTAAATTAAAAAAAAAAAAAAACTCAAAAAAAAAACTCCACCAAAAAAAAAATAACTCAATATATCTAATTCCCTTAAAAAAACCTCTAACACAAATACCCACCATAATTAAAAAAACCC
Organism: Lichenostomus cassidix; assembly: GCF_008360975.1. NCBI lineage: Eukaryota > Metazoa > Chordata > Aves > Passeriformes > Meliphagidae > Lichenostomus > Lichenostomus cassidix. The sequence continues at coordinate 77,603 of NW_028147976.1, forward strand.
TACCTCTAACCAAATAAAAACCAAAAAAACCCAAATTTTTTAAACAGTATAAATTCAATAACCTAACACATCAAAACCACAAAAATACAAAACTTTAATTAACACTAATACACAATACACAATAATACCATCACAACATATAAAAACAAAACCTATTTCTATTTCCAACATTACAAAAAAATCACAAAACTTAACCCTCATAAAAACTAAAATAAACCTAACTAAAAAAAAATAAAAAAACCATTCCATTATAACTAACCCAAAAACTCCATATATTTTAAATATAAACTTCCGCCAAAATAAATATTTCAAAAACCCAAAAAAACTCAAATAAACATTTAAAATAACTACTGTAAAAACAAAAAACATAAAACAATTAAACACCTTACCTAAACTATCAAAAAACCCATCTACAATAAAACTCCTAAAAAAAAAACCAACAAATACCAATTACACCTCAATTACACACCGCCAACAATACCAAACAACTCGTAATACCGTAATTCCCATTCACAAACTAATCCATAAACTAAAAAACCAAAAAATAATCAACAAAACCCATTCTTCCTTTAACAACCCCATCTAACCTATACAAAAATCTAAAAAAAAAAAAAAAAAATTAACTATAAACTACCATACCTTAAATAAAATAACTCCACCTCTAAATACTACTATACCAAACATACTAAAACTCCAATATAAACTAAAATCCAAAGCAACAAAATAATATACTACTATTAACATTACAAATACATTTTTCTCCATTCCTCTAACAACAAAATACAAACCTCAATTTACTTTCACCTAAAAAAACATACAATACACCTAAAACAAATTACCCCAAAAATAAAAACACAATCCCACCATTTATCATAAACTAATCCAAACTACATTAAAAAAAATAAAACTCCAAAACATTTACAATACATTAATAACATCATTATATAAAAAAACACAAAAAAAAAAAATCCAAATTCTCCTAAAAACCAATTTCACTATAAAAAAAACAAAATCAAAAAACCTACCAAAAAAATCCAATTCCTAAAAATAAAATAACAAAATAAACAACATCAAATTCCTACTAAAATTATCAATGAAATCATCACAATATCCCCCCAACCAACAAAAAAAACCCCACAAACTTTCCTAAAAACAATAAACTTTTAAAAAATACACATCCCTGAGTACAGCCAAATTATAAATCCTCTCTACCTAATTACCCATAAAAAAATAATTTCCACTAAAACCCTAAACAACAAACCTTCACTCAAATCAAACAAAAAATTACTCATACAATAACCCTTAACCCAATCAAAACAAAACCAAAAGTAAAAAATGTACTTTACTCTACAACTAAAAACCATAACCTATCCTAAAACCTTTAACAAAAAATACCTAATAAAACCCAAAACCAACCACTAAAATTTTAAAACCAAAATTACAAAAAATCTAAAACCAACTACACCCCAACAAAAAAAAAAATCCTAACATATAAAAAAATCCAAACTACCTCAAAAATAATTAACACAAAAACACAACTCCTAACACCTCAACTACCAATACTAAAATAAATATTTAAAACAAAAATTCCCTCTACTCATCATACCACCAATAGCACATAAAGCAAATAAATTACCCTTATCACACAGCGCACCCGTATAAAAAAATCTAAATCACCCTAAAATTTTAAAAATAATTACAAATTAACCTAAAAATAAAAATTTTAATCTAACTAAAAAAAAAAACTAAAACAAATAACCCATGCAAAAAAAAACCCACCATACAACCAACTACCAACAAATAAAACACACTACACTCTTTTCACTAATAATTCCTATCATCTTATAAAAACAAAACAAAAATAAAAAACAACTGTATAAAACCCCACACAACAAATTACAAAAACTAAAAAAAAAAAGTAAATCAAGCCAATTCACTAAACTCAAAACCATTCAATTAACCCTAAACATTACTAAAAAAAAATAACCAAAACTCTACCTTTATACTAATTCATAAATAATAACCAATACTCTATAAAATTAACTAAAAAAATAAAAAAAACCTAATTAACAACATAAAAAAACCAATTTAAACAACTAAAAAATAAAAAAACATCGCTAACCAAACAAAAAAACTACCTATAAAAATCCACCATATAAACACCCATATCCCCAAAAATCAAACTAATAAAAAACACCAAAACAATAAACAAATAAATCAAACTACAAAAATAAAAATATCCCAAATAAACTTAAATTAACAACATAAAAAAAATTTATTCCTAACTCAATAAACCCATAATACCTCAAACCATCAAAACAAAAATACCACCTATAAATAAACACAAAACCAAAAAATAAATCTAACCATAAACTACATCTCTCAAATTATCCATAACTATAAAACATATACTACCATCAAACAAACCAAACAAATAAAACCCCTATAATATAATAAAAAAGAATCAAAATATAAATATAAAAAAACCTAACTAATTAATTACATCACACTACCTCAAACCCACCATAACAAACACTATATACTCACAATAATAAAAACCACCACTAAATAACTAAAAACCTACCCTATACCTCATACCACTACTCATAACACCATCCTAGGCCTTAAAAACCAAATCCTATAAAAACATAATACCCCTAAAAAAATTAAATCAAATAACAAAACTCATTTTAAAAATAACCTCATAAACAACTAAACTAAAAACCATAACATTAAATAAATATACCACATTCCCTATCATACACCAACCACTAACAAAATAATACAATATAATAAACTATTAAAAACCACCCTAAAAACATTAAATAAAAAAACTTATAAAAATTAAAAACAACATTTAACAAAAACCACCTAATTAATCAATACCCGAGGCTCCATCAACCAAACAAATCCTACCCAATCTAAACTTCTACATACAATAAATAAAAATAAAATCCCAACAATACATACCAAAAACTTGTTAAAAAAAACGATCTAAATTAATTCTACCTCACATAAAAACAAACCCATCCATAAAATTATCTTTACCCAAAAACCAAAATATACTTAATAAATAATACAAAAAAATAAAAAACACAATATATCCCTCAAAAAAATTTAATTTTAAATAAAAACCACATATAAAATTAAAATAACAACATACCACCATTCACCATTCATAACATTATTTATACATAATTTTATATATATATGTGTATATATATATATATTTAAAATTAAAAAATATTAAAATAAACCTTAAACCAACACTATAAAATAAAAAAATAAAATATCTCAAATTAATAATATAATAATCCTTTATCCCCTATCATTGACTTATATACCCCAAAAAAAAAGATATAAAAATATATAATCCTATCTCTTTAACTACACCCAGCCACAAAAA
>NW_028147977.1:0-786 GCF_008360975.1 Lichenostomus cassidix
GTGTGCTCACAGCAGGGTCAGGGAGAGAGAAGGAAACAAGCAGGGGACTCCAAAATGCTGCCTGGAAAAACATGTTGTGTTCCAGAGGAGCATGAGGCTTTGCAGAGGCAGCAAAAGCCCACTTTACCTGCTCGCCAGCTCTCCTGGGCTCTGTGGCTGATTCACCCTTCTCTGTCTTGTCATTTGATGATGTTGAAACCAGATGCTGCACACATTCCACGCTCTTCTTTGACTTCTCTAACAGCCGATTCCCTTCTGCTCCAACAGCCTGCTGAGTATTCAGAGAGGAGATGATTCCCTTATTTCAAATAGTGCAAAATTTGTCCCTCAGAAATCTCCATCTCGGGAAGCATCCTCAAAGCATCAGCAGGACAGCTGCTGTTCAGCCCTCAGTCCAAAACTCTGCCCAGTTTAGTCCATCACTCTGCTCACCTGCTCCATTCCTTTGCATGTCATATCCCACCCAGCCTGTGATGCCTTCCCTTGCATGGGCACAGGAGAAGCAGCTCCCCATGGCCAGCTTTTGGCCTGGAGCTGATTTGAACAGGAAGCTCCTGGACAGTAAGCCCACAAACAGGGAGCAAACTCTCCCTCTCCCAGTCCTCAGAGCATTCCACACAGGAGCAGAGCACAATGTGGGCAACAAAGCCCGGGGAAGACTGAGCCTTCAAGCACTGCTGAGGCCTTGAAACTCCTCCAACTCTGCTTTCCTGACACCACAGGCTTGAGGCTGCTGGCTGGCTGGTGGTAGAGAGCCAGCTGCTCTCACCTCCCGCTTGCTTCCCA
>NW_028147978.1:0-78448 GCF_008360975.1 Lichenostomus cassidix
AAGACTTTCTTTCGGCCTTTTCATAGCTAGAACAAGTAGACCTATTTCCTCCATCTCTCTTAATTTTTGTCTTTATGCCTTTACACCGTTTAACCCTGAGGGCTCATATGAGCATGTTTGGTGGTATGGGGTAAGCTCATCCCACACACACAGGGGATGTTCTCCTTATATCCAGCTTGTCTTGAGTTCCGGCTGACACTGATGCCTGAAACAGGCTACCTGAAAACAGAGGCTGAAACAACTAGGTGTATAAAAAGCGTACAAATTTATTCAAGGCCTTCAACGTATGTTGTGGCAAGCAAAGTCCCTCCTAGTGGAAAACTCCCAAAATGGACCCCAGGTCACGAGCTCTTCACCTTTTATAAGTTTTGTCTTATTGGCATATTGGTCCCTAATTCTCCAATCACACCTTCAGGCGATGATACTGACTGCCCCAGGCCCTGCTCCCCCCGCTCCATCGCTGTTTACATATTTTTGAGCCCTAGGATAATGAATAGGTCCTTGAATCTCTATCCAGAGAGCTTTGATTTGGTTAAATGTGTTGGGAACAGAGCTTTTCAGCATTCTGTAAGAGCACACAACTTCACCAAGTTACAGACGCATGAAGAGAAAAAAAACCCCAAAATTATTAAGGCAGCAACACTGCCTTCTCTTGCCCTCCTTCCTGGTGCCTTTGTTAGGAGCTTAGCCCTGTCACCTCAGTGCCTAAATTGTGGGTGACATGCTGACAGAAGGATTGTTGGTCTCATCAGATTCTGGAATAGTCTTTTGGATGGAGTGGTTTAAAGATGCCCTGGGATCTCTTCCAGTATGTGCTTGCTTTCTCAGAAGAACTGAAACCCACTACCTAGAATATCTCTTTCCAATCCATCAGAAATAGCTGAAAACAGTACCTGAATTATGAATGACCCACCTCGGTGGGATGGGCTATGTCTTTCTTTAAACACAGTGTAACAACCCTCATAAAAATCATCCCAGCGACTGAATTACAATAAATTTTCTAATGAGGAGGCAAAAAGGAGAAGACAGGAGTTCAGAAAAGAAGGGACATCTTTCTTCACGTTTCATGGCCCTTACTTCCCACATGTCCATCTGTGTGCTGCTTCATCCAGAAAAAGCTCATTTTGAAGACCTCCTCTGTAATCTCTGTGAGTTATGCGAAACTAATGAACTCTTGACCTGTGCCCTAGCAGAGATGAGGAAGCAGGTGATTGAAAAGTGGATTTTGCATGGGAATGTTTAGTCACACATGTAGCATGGTTATAGTTGCATTGACTTTTCTGCAGTACTTTGCAGCTAAGAAGAAGAAGTTACCCTTAGCTGTAATTTAAGGATACTGAAACATAAAAAGAAAAGAACCAGAGCCTGCATGTCAACCCTGGCAGTTCAAACATTGCACAACGCAAGAACTGCCCAAAGAGATTGATTGGCCAGCCCATGGCAGCTGCTACAGGACCAGCTGCACTGGGTGTGTAGGAGATAACCTCTCTGGGTCTGTGGGTGGCCAGGCTTTGCTAGCTGTGAGCAGAGCTGACCCCAGGAGCTCTGTCTGCTGGGACCACCTAAGCCTGTGGAAGGCCAAGTGGCTGGTGGCCTCCTGACCCATAGGACAGCTTTCTTTCCTCACAGCATGGGGCTATATAAACGGTATTATCATACACAGAGGGCCAGAAACCTTTTCTTTTGGCTCCTAGTGTCCACTGGCTACTGGGGAAGAGGAGAAGAGTCCTCGTGCAGCAAGTTACCCAGCTACCCATGCAGCATGGCAGGAAAAGTAGCCAGAAGCCCCTTTGCCCTTTGGTGTTTCTGGTGAAGACTTAATGCTTCTGACAGAGCTGATGGGCAGATGCCAGAGCTGTGGAGAATCCCAGAGAAATTTGTCCTTGGAGATGTGTATGGATGTTCTCCCAGCCATGAAGTGCCATCTGTGTGTTGCTGACTGGGTTGTTGAGGGTCTGAGGTGCCTCTTGAGCTAGCTGCTATGGAGCTCCTTCACCGAGGAATGGATTGTGATACAACATCCTGTTCTGCTTGTATTTGGGCACTGGCAGAGCCTGGACCAGTCTGGCTCAAGCTTGGGCTCCTGCCAAGCAAGACTGCTAATGGGAGCAGCTCGAGGCCCTCAGCTCTCCCCAGCCTGCTGGGACAGGCAGACATGGCCATGGGAACAGCGTGGAGCTGCCCTGTCTGCCAGAACACTCGGAAGGACGGGAATTCTGCTCGACCCTGTCAGCACCAGTTCTGCCTGGGCTGCATCCTGTGGTGGGCAAAGAGAAATCCAGCGTGCCCACTCCGCAGAAGAATGACAGAAGCTGTCAGCTTTTCTGAGTAGGATGAACAGGACAATATACAGTTTGCCATCAAAGAATTGCTGGAGTCCAGCAGGGAGAGCTGCTGGCCACCTTGCCAAAAACAGCCCCTATCACCCTGTGATGTCTACTTCATCTTCACAAGGAATTCTGTCCCCAGCTGAGCAGGGGGCTGCAGGGCCAGAGCTTGTGGATGGCCTCCTACCTGAGGTGTGGGCAGAACTTTTCAAAAAGCAATGTCATCTGCTGCTCCAGGGGTGCCTTGGCTGCACCAGAAGCTGGAGGAAATATGCCAGGAGCACAGGTGGCTGGTAAAGAATTCGCAGAGCAGCATCCTGCATGCCCTCTGTGCCTTTGGTCAAGATGCCAAAACCTTGGTGCCACTACTGCAGCCTCTCCTCAACACAGATACACTGAACCTCTCTGGTCCATGGCCTCCTCAATGTCCTTGTGGGCCAGTGCCACGAGGAGGCCCAGAGGCTGCTGCTGTGCTCTGGTGCTGTCAGGGGTGAGAACAACAGCCCTGTGGCCAGAGCCAGCTCCAGCTCCAGCAGCTCCAGCAGCTGCAGCTGCAGCAGCTCCCAGGAGGAGACTCCTTCCAGAAGCCCTGCTGGCTCCAGTGGGGAAGACCAACACACATAGTGAAGAGCAGCCTCCCAACACACACTGGAGAGCAGCCTCCCAACACACACTGGAGAGCAGCCTCCCAACACACACTGGAGAGCAGCCTCCACTGCAGCCATCCCCCACCTGCACCCATCCCTGCAGAGCAGGACCTGCCCCGGAGGACCCAGGGCAGCAGGTGGTGACAGTGACATGTCCCTCTGTCCAGGGCAGAAGTCACAGCCCCTCTGCTCCTGGCTGGGACAGGGGCTGCTTGCCCAGGAGGCCCTGCTGTCCCACAGAGAGGAGGAGCCCAGGGCCCCAGGGCTCTGCCCAGCCCTGCAAAAGACCACCCTGGCAGCAGTGTTAATGAGGCTCTAGCAGCCATTTAGTCAAATGAGAGGAAACAAATGTCTCTTTCCCTGACATGATCTCTTGCACAGCTTTCTCCTCCTTCTCCTGCTGCCTTTCCCTGACCCCACACCCCACCACTGACCAGGAGCCTCAGGGCTGCAGGAAATGCTGCGTGAGCCATGATGATTGAAGAGCTTCTGAAGAAAACATGGGGGTGATGCTTTCAGAGAAATCACGAATGAAAGATCAACCAACCTCGCAATCAATCGTATGCCAGAGGATTCCATTAGTTAAATATCAGACAGCAATAAATTAGTGAAAAGATATGGGAAGAAATTAAATCTCCTCTAGGTGTTGGCTTTCCTCAGGCTCCATGGTCTATGGGTTGCTAGACAAACTTCATTCTGGAAGAATATTAATTGCACTGACTTGTTGGAGACTGACCTCAAAAGGTCTCAGATCTGTGCTGAGCAGTGACTCAAATAAGCTTGACAGAAGCATCTCCAGCTGTCCAAGTGTAACAGGAAAACATATTCTCTGCTTCATGACTGTGTGGCAACAGCTGCTGCTGTGAATATGTCAATGTTCTTCATGGATAACTCCTGGGAAGGAATTGTGTGCACAGGCAGAGTGTGATTGATTCTATCTCTTCTAAATACTCCAATCAGATGATGGCCAGAGCTTTAATGCAAAAAGCACCATGACAGAATAATTTGCAATATTCTCCCCACCAGCCCTGTGGTTTTGGATTTCTTACTGATCTTGCCTCAAGAAATCAGTCCACAAGGATAGGCAAACCTCAGCATGCAAGTGGGAGTGCCAGTCTTTCTGGCTGCCGTTTATGCAGTATGTGCAAACAACTTTTCAACATATTTGCAAAAAAGCTATTAGTTCTTGCTATACATTTCCAGAACCTGACTCTCCCCTCTTTTTATTTTGATTTCAGATCAAAGCACCATTATTTTCTGGACAGGGAAGTAAGAACCAGCTGCAAATACAGGCTACAGGTGTGAACCTATACTGCAGGAACTGAGCTGTAGCTCAGAATTAGAGGCAAGAAGTGGTGCCATGGCAAATGGGAATGTTTAGTGTTGACACAGGAAACTTGTGCAATGCCTTACCAGCCCATGACCCACATTGCTGTCAACTCTCTATCCGGTGTGACAAAGAGTGTAGAGAGCTGACGACAAGTTAAAAAAAAATAGCCAAAATGTTCATTTTGTTAATATGGTGAACAAGGACTATCTAATATTACAGCCCTCATAGAAGTGAGTATTGACTTAGTACATGCTGGCAGCTTTACTTTGAAATCAGCAGGTCTGTATAAATATAGTTATCAATACAAATTAATTTGCTCTATGATCTAAGTAAAAATACCTCATTGATGAGTTTAGTAGAAGGTTGCAAGGTCAGCACTGATTACAATTTCATTTTTCTTTAGTGGCTATTGTGCAGGAAACTTACTCTGGTTTACAAAGTAACCAGTCTGGATATCATTAAAATGCCAGTACATTTCATATAGCCATTTCTCTACCAGAACAAAGCCATAAGACTTCACAGCCTTTGAAAATACATTTTAAAATTATTTCTTAAACCAACTGCTGGAGTAGGACTCAGAAAAAAAACTCTCTCAAACCTCAACTCCACTGAAATATTCCCTTCCTTGTCACTCTGTGAATAAGCCCAGTGTTCACTTTCTGAATTGTCCATTGCTTTTCTGAGATGGAAAGTCCCACTTATGGTGGTTTTGGTGTGGTCAGCAACTGGGGAAGGGTCTCCTTCCTTCATCAGCTCCACACTGCAGTGCCTTTGCAGTGAGTCCCACTGGCTGCTTTTTGCACAGCCGTGGTGCTTCCACATGAGGCAGAAAGTGCAATTGCATTTCCAGCCAAAAGCCCATGAGGAGTGGGGCAGCCAGAGCATCCTGTGCAGATACAGCCTGCAGCTGTGACTCGAGAGGGTTTCTGTTGCTGCCCAGCGCAGCAGGTGTGTCTCCTCTGTGACTGCCCCCCTTCTCCCTGGTGCCCATGGATAGGAGCTACGAGGCTCTGCAAGGGCAAGGGAACAGGGTGGGGATGTCTGCTGGCAGTAGAGTGCAGCGCAGAGCAAACAGACCATGACAGTCCTGGAGTGTGAGACAGAGAACTTGTGGCACAGCTGGGGACTGAGCCAGTGAGGGAAGGTGCTGCTGGACCTGCTGTTTGTGAAGAGAGAAGGGCTGGTGGGGAACGGGAGGGTTGGAGGCTGCCTTGGGCTGGGTGATCACCAAATGCTTGTGTTCAATTCCCAGAGAAGGAAGGAGAGGTGTTGGGAAAATGTTGAACTGTAAGAAGTTATGAACTGCTTAAGCTTTAATAGACCGTGCTTAGTCCTGTATTCCCCCATTGCAGTGATTAATGTGGGCAAGTGGATATCTTAGCCTTGAGAATAAAGAGAGTGGGCCTGCCAAGAAGATAGCTGCAATGCATTCAAGGGGAAGAAACTGGTTTGAGGAGGCTCTTGACAATAGGAGGAGAATTTGAGGAATGGGATGTTCTCCAAACGACCACCAAATGACTACTCTCACTGGCAATACTTTTGGGGAAGTGATTTAAATCTGTGAGATACTTTGCAGGAATGTTTAGCCTGTGCATTTCAGCAAAGTCATGAATATGTCTTAGTTCCATGGATACAAACTAATAGGTGAGATTGCTGGATGTGCATGTGTTAGGGAAGTGATTCCCCTCACACCCAGCACTGAAATCAAGTCATGCCTGCTTTCTCACACTGAGCTGGCAGTGGGGATCGGGCCCTGCTTGGTAACTTTCATTTCTGTCATTTCTGTTGCACAATTAAGAAAGGTCAAAATGAAATCTTTACCAGCTGTTTCCCTGTAGTTTACCTTTCTGGGGACCAAAGCTCTCTGATGCAGGCAGCCTGGGTGCACACAGAGAAATGCAGACTCCCCTAACCCCTTGGTTTCCCCACAAATGTCAGTACTTGTTCCCAGGTGAGCCCAGCTCTGGCAGCAGAAAGAGCCTGCAGCGCAGTGGGCGCTGTGCCCTGCCCAGCCAGGGCTCTGTGGCACAGAGCAGCAGCAGCGCCAGCACCTTTCAACCTGCTCCTGCCTTGGCTTCCCTGGGAGCCAGAAGCCTCTGGAAATCAGCACTGCCAGTCACATTCCCAGCTTGGAGCAGCTCCTGCTGGTGGGCAAATGCTGCCAGTTGTAGTGCTTCCAAAGAGGAATAAAGGCAGAGGTACAGAGGTTCATACAGAGCAGCCCGGCACTGTCCAATAAATGTGTGAATATGTGGGGTGATTTTTTAGGAATTATTTCAGCTGTTAAGCCAATAGTGCCTTCTCTCCTGGTTCTGTGCAATGACTTGCCCATTTTCTTGGTCTTTATTCCTTTGGTTTGGGAAAGTTTGGTCTCAGTGTTCTGTTGGGGTAGAGGCTGTAGGTGCTTGGGGCACTCCTTGAGTTACTCCTGGATCCCTTGAACAGCAGGGTTTGACCTACAAGGGGGTTTGTGCTGTTGTGGGACAGAGGAGAACTTCCCAGGCTATTTTGTGTTCACTCTAGGGAAGGCTGGGCTGCTTTGCATTATGTCACAGAGCAGCCCAGAGCAGCTGCATTGTGATGTCAGAGGATGGTTGCCAAGTCCCCGTGGTGTCATCAGAAGGTTGCCTTGGTGCACAGAAGGCCTCAGTGTCAGAGCAGCTCTTGGGCTTGCTCAGTGCAGGAGCATCCTCCTGGTTGAGGCGTTGTCAGTGGGCAGCTGCACTCTGACAGGAGCCTGATCTTTTTTCCCGTGTTGGAGCACAGTGTGCAAACCTGCACAGCAGTGCTCAAAGCATGGAGCCATTTGCTGCTGCAGTTTGCACTGTTTATGGCATTGCTTATTCTGGATATTACCTAACTAACCTGGCACGTAAGTAGAGGTTTTCCCTGGGTGTAGTCTAATCTGGCTTGTGTATCCCTTCCTGGTCTTTCTCAGTGACTGAGCTGATTTTGAAACAAAAAGGCCATTAGGATGCCACTGGTTTGGTGAAACTTCTGTCAACACATTCAGCTAAAAGGGGGTGTCTGTAGCTGGGGAAGTGCGAGCAGCACTTGCAAGGGAATCTGCAGGGGTTCTGTTCCCTCCACGGGAGAGTCTGTGGCAGAAGAGTCTGTCCTTTCCTCAGTTTGCTGGGTCAAGCAGGAAAACTTCCAAAACACAGGCTGGGAGACCTTCTGCAAAGGCCTTCTAAAAACTCTGCAATTCTCCCCAGAATTCAGGGAAAGCTGCTTTTTTTCTCGATCCTGATATTAAAGAATTTGACTGTCTTACTTGACCCTTTGCTGAGTGCTAAACAAGCAATTTCCTTTGCAATGAAGTGCAAATTCCAAAACAGTAAGTGTCTGCTCCTGAACTCCAGAGCTGCTCCTCTGCTGTTTCACAGTAGAACTCCCACAGCTCTGGGGGATTTTGGGGAAGCTTTTCTGGACAACTGTGTCCAGCAAGTTAATGGGAATTAGTGCATGCAACTTGTTTAGGAGGAAAAAAAAAAGTACCTGAAAGAGAGGAGAAAAAAAGCTGCTTTAGCTGTTGGGCAGAACAGAAGCATTGAGTGTTAAAGAATGATTTGCATTTTCTTGATCAAGTTAATATTCATTCACTGGCAAAAGAGGCCAAAGCATAGGCACAACCAGGAATATTGTCCTGTTCCCTTGGTTGCTGAGTGAGAGAGCTGTGTCTCGTGGAGGGATGTTGTGAAAGGAAACTACTCTCTGCTGGGGTTGACTTGTGCTGTGGGATTCACCAGCACAGGCAGTTTGCTCACAGCATCTCGTTCATTTTCCCTTGCCCTCTGCAGGTCACCTGACCCGTGTGTTCAGAGGTGCCGATCCCAAGGTGAGTGAGAAAGGAACCTTTGATGTTGCTGCTGTTTAAGAATTGTGGAGCAAGCTGTGAGCTTGGCCTGTGGCACTAGAGTGTAGAGGGCCAGCTGGGTGGGCTGAAAGAACATCCATTTCTATGTCTGCAGCAGCAGTAGAAAAAGGCATCGTTGGCTGTTTCCTAACGTTCTGTTTCAGAGCTTTTAAAGAACTAAAAGCAAAGTTTGCAGAGAGAGTGTTGCTTGCTGATTGTAGCCAGGATGCAATATCTAATTCAGAACAATTTGCAGTACTGTTGAATTAACCCATTTTAATTTAGTTACAGTGACTTAGAATCCCATTGCTATCCAAGTTTATGATTTCTCCTTAGTAGAGCTGGGTAAAGAGCTGAACAGAAACAAGGTTATAAATGATAGGTAACTGCCTGTCCCTCACACTACTGCCTGTCCACAGAGCACAGAACCAAGAGCAGACTCTCCTCTGGCTCCCACTGCTTCTGGAGAAGAGGCCAAAGAGGAGCAAAATGACCACAGTCTTTCAGCTGTGGCCACACCACAGCCTGCAGTTCCTGAGCCTGTAAGTGCCAGTTCTCCTTGGTGCTGTCTGTAGAGCAAAGCAGAGCTGCAAGTTTCTGACCAGACAGCCCTTGCTGTTGGTGGCTGAAGATGCTCAGTGCTGGAGTCCTGCCAGCACCTAGCGATTCACCCCAGCCAGGGACAGCTGGAAAATGGGCTTTGACCTGTCATGTTTAGGCCCCAGCTTGCTGGGATTCTGATAGGGGCCAGCCTGGATCGTGAAGGCTCCCTGTCCCCAGAGGAGGGAGTGTCCAAGGACACCACTCCCAGCCTTGCTGGGTACGTAGGTGACACTGTGGCCTGGAGAGACCTGTCCCACTCCACAGCCTGGCCAGGGAGCTGGAGGCACAAAAAATGTTGATCTGACCACACAAGTGTTTTGAGGTTGTTTGTTCCCACAAGCTTCTTGGGTGTGCTTACCTGTGAGTAGTTCATCCTCCACTGGGGATGTGGAGCTGCTGCTTGAAGTGAGGGATTTTGGGGCCTTTGTGTCCAGGCTGTTCTGTTCCCTCTTCAGCAGAGCAGTCTGTGGCAGAGCTGAGTGGCACTCTGAGTGTATCTGTCCTTTTGCTTTTGATAAGCTGCAAAGAGATGATTGTGTTGTGCATGAATCTGTGTGGGGCATCTCTTCTCCCACGTGGCAAAAGAAACGAACTGCATTGTTCTGAACCCTCCTTCTGAGGCAGAAACCAGAGAAGGAGAGTTTCTGTTGATACTTTCTGTTATGAAGTCTGCAGCTTTGAAAACTCCATTTGAAAACTCCAATTGCAGCCTAGGGGCAAAGCTGCAGGTGCTTGGCTGCTGTCTTGTAGTGCTAAGAACAGGAAGGACTTCCTGAAATTCTTGATGCTGTATTTTAAGACAAAAGCACAACTTTGTGCCTGGGGAGCTGCTTGGGAGAAAAGGACCCAGGGGGGCTGGACAACAGCAGCTGAGCATGAGCCAGAGTGTGCCCAGGTGGCCAAGAAGGCCAAGGGCATCCTGCCCTGTGTCAGCAATGATAGGGCAGCAGGAGCAGGGCAGTGACCATTTCCCCTGTGCTGGGCAGCAGTGAGGACACATCTTGAGTGCTGTGTCCAGTTCTGGGCCCCTGTGAAGCAGGAGGACATTGAGGGGCTGGAGAGTGGCCAGAGAAGGGCAAGGGAGCTGGGGAAGGGTGTGGAGCACAAGTCCAGTGAGGAGGTGCTGAAGGAGCTTTAGCCTGGAGAAAGGGAGGCTCATGAGCAACCTTCAGCCAGACTTCCATAAATCCCTACATGACAGTGCTCACCACAAGAGCCCTTTCCCTGCCAAACATCCCCTCACTGCATCCAGGTGCTTTGGACACTGGAATAGGTGACACTTTCATCTTTCAGTTTGATGGTTTGTTGGTTTGCTAGGAGAAGAAGCCCTGTGTGTTTTCTCTTTCTCCAGCAAGAGGAGGCACTTTTGCTCAACCTTTCCTGCCCTTTTCCAGCACTAGAAGAAATTCTGCTAGAATTTTAGCTTGCAAGGTGGCAGTTCCTCAAGATGCAGTCTTTTTGCATGAGAACACATAGTTTGGGGCAGGGATGTTGGTGCAGGACCTGCTCTGGTGCCAGGCAAGCCACTAGGGCCTTGTACATCACTTTCAAGTTAACAGCACCTGTGCCTTTTGGCAGCCCAGGGGATGAGAATGTGTTGTGTTCTGGGTATGGGAATTCAGGAGGATGTCAATGCCCTTGCATTCCAGCTGGTCCTCAAGAGATCAGAGGGGCTGGGAGGGGCTGGGCTTCATTTCTCATTACAGCCACTTTAGCACCCTCAGTCTGGTCAAGTTCAAGAGAAGCACTGGCCCAAGCACAGATGCACAAAGAGTGCAGTTCCCAGTGCAGTGCTCTGGCTCTGATCACATTCCATGAGGACATACATGCTCCAGATTCCCCAAGAGTGTGGTTTATTGAAGCAACAGGAGAGCAAGTACAGGATTGCTGCTGATCAGGGCACTGGCTGCTTTGTTGATGTGTGTAGTGATAGCAAGTGTAGTAAGAGAGATTGTGATAGTGAGATCTGTCTATCTATCTATCTATCTATCTATCTATCATCTAATATCTATCTATCTAGTTATCTATCTATCTATCTATCTATCTATCTATTATCTATTATCTATCTATCTATCTATCATCTATCTATCTAATATCTACATCAATGAATCTTCCTGGGTCTGCTGCAGGGCATTTTGAGGTGCAAAGCTCACCGAAATGCATCCCTTCTGGAGAGGAGGAGAGACATGCTCTGGCGACAGATCCCAAGCAGGCAGACGTTTCCCCTCCAGAAATGATTGTTTTTTCCCCACAGAGATATTTTCCTCTTCCAGCCTCTTCTGCCCTGAAACCCTTTTCATGCTATAAATTCTGGCCTGTCCTAGTGAGGTGGCACAATCCCATGCTCTAGGTGGGGTTTGGTGACTTCGGTCATGCATGCATTACAGGACACATGGTGTCCTTCACTGGCCCCCCAAAGTGTGTGTAAGTTAATATGTTAATGGAGTTTAATGAGGGTCTCTGTTACTGTCCATGAGAATGTTTAGTTGAGAAAAGGGGGAGAATAAACACCTTGCTCCTCCTCCATGTACTGAGGCAGCTGTAGAAGCTCTCTGACCTCCATCAGAGGCTCTTTGTGTGCATCCTTATCTCCGGGATGACCGTGATTTCTAGCAAGAGTGTAGATGTTAGAAAGGCAGGAATGTCATTCAGGCTGGAAGAGAACATGAACTCCAGAAGTGACCCTCCCAAGGAGTGAGGATACATGAAGCTTCATACATGAAGCCACCTGCAGAGCCAGGATGGAGCTGTGGCACAGGGCTGGGTGTCAGTCATGACTGAAAGACAAAGAGGACCCAGCAGAGGAGGAGGGAGGCCCTTAGCAGACCCTTGAGAAATACCACACATTCCCTGTCTGCTGCCTAAAGGGTCTGTTGGAAATTCAGTCCCACATGGTCTATGTTTGTACTGTCAGTCTCACTTTGGAATTTGTGCCTCCCCATGGGCACAGAATGAGCCAGGAGAGCAGCAGCACAGTGCTTTGGGAATGTGTGAGCCCAATCAAACTTTGAGTCTTGCCCCACATACCTTGTATGGGAACTTTAAACCCATCTTCTCTTGCTTTTTGTGCAGGTCCTTGGAGAAAAAGAACAAGAGCAGATTGCTGTAGCAGAGGTGCCATGCCAGACTCAGGAAGAGCTGTTCCCAGCCCAAGAGCAGCAAGAGCAGATTGCTGTAGCAGAGATGTCATGCCAGACTCAGGAAGAGCTGTTCCCAGCCCAAGAGCAGCAAGAGCAGCTCAGGCAGCAGGTGGAAGAGCCACAAGACAATGGCCAGGTAAGCCTGACCAGGCAGGGGACAGAGTGAAGGGCAGGCAGGGAAGCATGAAATGTAGCTCTTGGGACTGGGGAGGCCAGGAGTCCTGCAGGCACTGAAAGCACAGAGCCCTGAAATCTGCAGAGACCAGCACTGGGTTACAATGGAAGTAGAGTTAGGTAGAGAAGCAGAAAGAAGTGGCTGAATGAATGGGATTTTGAGGTCAAAAGAGGAAAAAGCTGAGCCTGATGGCAGCTCCCAGTCACTTGCTCTGCATTTGTGTCTATAGAACATCAAGGCAGAGCCACAAGCAGAGCTGCCCGAAGTTCAGAGCACACCCATGATAGTGAAGAGGAAGAACAAGAAAGACATGAGAAGAATTGAAGATAACTGGAATCTGCATCGTCAGAGGGGTGATCTGCAGAACCAGGTGAGTGTAAGAGTGGCAGCCACTCCACTCATGAAACCCTCTGTCTCTCGTTCTTTACAGGACACCAGGAAACAGCCTCAGGCAGAGCTGCAGGAAAGAAAAACTCGCAACAAGGCAGACGAGAAGACACTGGAGGAAAACATGAAAATCATTAGGGAGGAAATGAATCTCTTCCTTCAAAAGCATGAGGCTTTTCAAAATCGAGTGATTGAAACAGCAATAACCACTGCAGTCACCAAAACTGGGGCTTTCTGCCCTTCTTGCCTTTCCTCTGCACAGCAGCAGGTGGGTGGGATGATGTCTCTGAGTGCCATCCTGCTGTGGTCACTATCACAGCTGCTCTGAAGGACACTTGCTGGTCTGTTGAATCTCAGCTGCTGCCCCAGACAGTGCGACTAGTCCTTTGGCCTGTTGGCCAGCAGTCATCCCAATGGATTCCTGCTGGCCTGCTCCTGCTCACCTTGTTTCTCAAGGTGTTTTTACAGGGGAACATGGTGAGCCAGATGGATTTGGAAACAAGCTGTCTGTATCCCTTGTCAATCTGCTCCTCTCTTGTTCTTTCCCTTTCCTCACAGTCTGTGACTCACAGCTGACAGGGACAAGCTGTAGTCTCTGACTGCTTTGTTCTCTTTGACTTGAGGTGGAAGAATGGACATCTCTCTGGGCAGCCTGCAAAGACGTCCAGCAAGTGATTGGCCATGAAGAGTCCCAAGGTTGGCGTGAGGCACAGAAAGTGTCCCGACCAGAGGTACTGAAGATTGAGCACATCCAGAAGAGGGTGGAGTTAAGAAGGAGCTCATGGGAGGAGGTAGAACACAAGACCAAGGAGCTGCAAGTGTGTCTGCAGCCCTTGGAGAGGGGGAAGGAGTCCTTGGGAGGAAGTGGAATGGTCATTGTGGCAGTCATCCTTCAGAAAATCCATGAAAATGGAAGCTGAATGTGGCCATGAACTGGAGTAAAACCAGCCTTTGGTTTTGACCCATTTGGTTAAGAAGTGGACATCGCAAAATGTCCAGTTTAAGAGCCCTGCATGTGGCCAACAGCATCTTCCTAAGGGCTTTTATTTGAAATGGGATCTCGGGGCAATCTCTGCCAGCCACCTTTCTGACACAAACTCATTTCTCCTTCCAGAGCTCCTCAGGCTCTCTCATGCAACCTGCTGCAGCAGAAGCGTTGTTTAGTGACACCTCTAGTCTGAAAGCTGTGAAGGGGAGCCCAAACAGTTCATTCAGCTCCAGTGTGGTCATAGATGCTCAGACACAGGAGATGGAGGAGAAGTGCCTGGAGATACTGAGTATGTCTTGTGTGTGTCTTGTCTGAGGCACAGTGTATTATGTGCATGTGTCAGCACAGCTGGACCAAATTTTCTCCTCAGTTTGGTGTCACAGGGACATTTAGGACTCCCCACAGGAACTGCTGTGCTTGGAGGCAGTGAGAAAGTGCTCTGGATGTTCCTGCTGCCTCTGAGGGCAGCTTGGACTGGCTTGGGTTTGCCTGAGCTTCCCTCTCCACCAAAGGCAGAAGCAGGGATTGTCCCTGCATGAGCAGAAGGCTGTGATTTAGGAAATGTTCTAGGCAAGTCCTGTGTGCTAGTGGCCAAACTGTGCCGAATATTTGGCTACCTAAATTCTGCTTAGACTCCTGACTTCCCACCAGTCATCAGAGACCAAAAGCTTTGCAGAAATGGATTGGTTTGGGGGTTTTGCCTTTTTGTGGTTTAGTAGAGGTTTTGGTTGTTGTTTTTTGTTGCTTTGGGTTTGGGGTTTTTTTTTGGTTTTGTGGTGGAGTTGGTATTTCTCCATCCTGAAGGAGTTCTTCTGCTCCAGGTGTCTTCCTGATGTCATTTTTATGACTGTAGTAATACCAGTACTACAGTTTGTTTTTATGGGAAAGCTACATTTTCGTCAATGAGAGCTCCTTTGAAAGAACATCAGGTGACCACACAAATAGAGAGCAAGAGGTGTTTTCTGTGTGGCCCCAAAAAAACCCAAGATATTTTTATAACAATCTCTATTTAGTATCGTAGTTTTATGCTTACAAAGATGTGTCCAAGAGACATATAGATGAGGTGTGATCAGGTAAAACTGCCCTGCTGGCATTTCTCAGGAGTGAGCCTCCAGCCCATCCACTGTATATTCCTCAGATCCATGGCATTCAGTTGTAGCTGATTGCCAGTCATTCCCCATGACTGCTAGAATCCTACCCATTGGCCCAAGCCCTGCACAGATCACTCTCTAGGACACCACATCAAGCCCTTTGTGATTCTGCAGCACAACCCATTTCATCTGCTTCTTGCCCATAACAGCTGCCAGCGCTGTGCTCTCAGAGAGGTGCTGGTGGGGTTGAGAACAGAGCCCAGCTGACTCTGTCTGCCATCAGCTGTTGGCACAAAAAGGGCACTGATGTGCACCTCCGTGTGTCTGATCTCAAAGCCAATCATGTCGTGTCCTGAATGGGGATAGCAGCTTGTCACGGGGCTCGGACTGGCTGTGGCTTCTTGCCAGTGCTCGTCAGTGCTCATCCTTGGGCTCTCCCAGCCTTGTTGTGCCACCTGGCCTGCCCCTGCTGACGGCTGCTGTGACTGCAGAGGCTGGAGCCTTCCTTAGCCGAGAGTCCCGCTGACGCCCAGCCGCTGCAGCGCAGAGCTGCCGGGAGGCAGCAGCCCCTCGTCTGGGCTGGCTCCTGCATGGCACGGCCTGGACTCACGAGAGGCTCAGCATCTCCTCTGGGCAGCTGTCTGTGTCACAGCAGAGCCTGAGGAGCACTGCTCTCCTTGCTGCCCATGCCCGCTGTGCCCAGCTGGGAAGATGGGGACGTGTGCGGTGCTGAGAGGGCGAGTCCAATGCGAGCGACTGATCCGCGCTGTCAGGGTGAAGGCAAGCAGTGTGCTTCTTCAGACGGGGCACAGGCAAGGGCATCTTCGAGCTCAGCCTGCTCAGAAAGGGGGAGGATCCTTAGGCTGAAAGCCCCATCGGTATTGGTTATAGCCTGAGCTGCTCTGCTTTACAAAGGGAAAGGTATTCTTTTGGCAAACTGCTGAAAGGTGGAGAAGATGCCCTCCTCTCCTGGGAAAACAACTCGTGGTGCTTTGTTTCCTGTCCAGAGATCACTTCAAAGGATTGTAGGAAATCAGTCTCTGTCCTTTCACAGTCTGCTGGCTTTTACTCCAACGTCTAAACAGCTTCTTCTCTCTTTGCTGCTGTTTTGTTTCTAGGCCATCTCTGCTGCAAGGCTGTCTGGGGTGTTGTTGCTGTTGTTGTTGTGGTTTTTTGTTGTAGTTTTTGTGGTTTTGTTGTTGTTCCTCAGCTGACCACAAAGGGCTGAGAGCCCCAGACAGTGGGGCTGCCTTTTGTATCTCCTGGAAGGTGAGATTTCTGCTTTAAAGTGAGCATCTTGCATTTTGTTTCTCTCAGGGAGAATGGTCAACATGGAAAATCCTGTGACAAAATACACTGAACTGGAAAATATCGGCAGCGGGTGAGTCTAACCACAGTTATTTCTACAAAACCACAGGCTGGCTGTTCTGCTGGTGGAATATCTATCACGTGTAATGTCAGGCAAGCTGCAAACATGTTCAGACACTGGGGTTAGATTGCCCCACCACTCACTGCTAGGCAGAATTTGTAAATGTGGCCAGAAAGCATTGTCAAGGACATCTCAATGCTGCCAAAATCTTGCCAGCAGCAAGGAACAGGACCTGGAAAATCTCCAGTCTCTCAAGTGTGGGACACCTGTGTGTTAATCTCCTTAGAATTTTTGGGTGTCTCAGAATCATATGGCCACACTAATGAAAGGAGAAGAATCCTGATTGCCTGAAAGAGCAACCTAGCCCCTGAAAGCTGTCAGATAACAGTTCTCAGGAACATTTCTTTCCAAGAGTTTGCTGAAGGAAATATTTGGTGGACAGGATTAAAACCACACAGTTTGAAAACTGAAACCTGAGATGGGAGAATAAGCTCTCTGAGCTTTTTGATCTGAGGCTGTAAACCCCAAAGCTACAGGAACAGGCCCAGTGCCCAGTGCCCATGGCCCTTGAGAGGAAAATGCGTCATCTGCCTTCTGGCAGACCCCTCAAGCATCCTGCAGGTTTTAGGTATTTACAGCAGAGATCTCCTGTCTGGGCTGGCTTTCACTCCAACATCTAAACGGCTTCTCCTTTCTTTCCTGCTGTTTTGTTTCTAGGGCTTTTGGAAATGTTTGTAGAGCAGTCGACACTGCCACAGGAGGAGAGGTAAATGTCAACAGCCCCCACAGATTCTGCGGCTCTCGAGGGCTTTCCCCTCTCGTGTGAGCTGTGGCTGGAGCTTTGGGTCACCCGTCGAGCTGTGCTGCAAAGGCACAGGAAGCACAGACTGGTGCCAGCCTGCAAATTACACTTGGGACAGCCTTTGCCCTTCTCAGCTGCCACAGGGAAGGAGGCACGGAGAGCAGCAGTACCTTTCAGAGAAGGATGAGCTTGCTTGCTCTCTCTCAGTTGCTAAAACAAAGGTGGAGCCTTAGAGCATCTCACTGCTCTTTGGGGCTACAGCTTCAGAGTCCTGAATTCTCATTTCTGGCTGCCAGCAAATGCATCTGAATCTTACTGGAAGTTCTTTGGCAACCTGCAGTGCTGCACATGGGAGCTGCACTTAGGGAGAGATCTGCAAGGCATCCCTAAAAGCCCTAAGCCCTTCTTATAGCCCAGGATGTATGTGTAGAGTACCAAGTCTTGGATTACTTCTTTTGAATCCCAGCCAGAGGAGCAGAGAGTGTGGTCAGAGCTTTGTGGTGATAGTTGAGACACCATTGTTACCAGGTGGACGTTAGTGGCCACGTGTCCTGTGACTGGCCCCCAAGTGAGCAGAGAAATGGGCTGATGGAATGTCACTTCCTAATTACTCCAAGGTCTAATCACAAGGCACTTTGGCACAGCTCGGCTGTGTTTTTCCAAAATCACTCACTCCATGTGTGTTGCTGTCTCATGCCACCAACTTCTCAAGTTACTGATTTTCAACATCATTTTAGGTTGCTATAAAGAAAATAAAGCTTAAATCGCTGAGGACAAAGCAATTAACCATTAATGAAATCAGGATCATGAAGATGAATAGGAATCCCAACCTGGTCAACTATTTAGATAGGTGAGTGGTGGTTGTCGTTTTATCCCACGAGTGTATGTTTACATAGTGCAAGCATGTGAGGTTAAAAACTAACTTTGGTCACTGCCAGGAAATAGAGGTATTATTATTGGTTAATTATTATTTCTCTACATATATTCAGTGGATGGGAAGAGATTATATTTTGTCTGCATTTGTCTCCCTAGGCACATGTAGTTTGAAAATTGTTCAAAAACCTGGATCATCCCTATCTTACTAAGTCAACAGCCTTCAAGTTCATTGCCTCCATTTTGAGGCATGATGTTTCTGGGGTGTCTTAAGTGCGGATGAACCATCCTAGGGAGGATTTCCTTTGGATTGTTACCGCTCTTTTCGATTGCTGTGCATGCCAGGAAGACCAGGTGCTTTTTTTCCAGAAAGGTGCTTTTTTTTTGTGTGAGAGCTGGCTTTTTCTTCTCTGCTGTTACTAAGCTGTATTTTTCCCTTGCTGGGCATCTAAGACATCTCCTTTTTCACACATGTGCCTTTCTCCTTGAGACTGCACACACTGCAAACACTGCACAGCCTAGAGGCAATGTCTGTTCCTTTTATTCTGTCCTCATTTCAAACGGACCAGGAAACTGGAATCAGCCGAAAAAGCAACGTAGCCATGCATGCTCATCTCCATGCCCTTGTTTCCTTCTTTCAGCTACCTTGTGGATAATGAACTCTGGCTGGTTATGGAGTACATGGATGGAGGCACTCTGATGGATGTCATCAACAAGACCTACCTGCGTGATGATGAGATTGCAGCCATCAGTCGGGAGGTTGGGGATCCTGCCTGTATTCCCAATGGCTTGGGCAGGATTGTCTGGGAAACAGGGGCTCAGAACTGGAGTGATTCCATGCGCCAAGCTTTGTTTCTGTGTTGCTGCTGTGCTATGGAGAAGCAGGAGCATCTCAAGTGAACTAACTGCCTGCTAGTGTCCCTGCATTCACTCTACTCTGTTCTTACAGTCTGATCTCCTGCTGTCATATTGTCGCTCTGTCTCTTGTATTTGTATTTGCTGTTCTCCACCTTGCCTCTCAAAATGTTTACCTGCAGCCTGTCTGCACTTCATTCCTTGCCTGTAAAAGCATATGTGCTGGTAGCAGGCTTTGAAACTAATGGCAAAGAAAAGGAGGGACTCATTTCTCACAGCCGTCAGCTGATAAGGACAGTAGTGCACCCAAAATGGCTTTTTCTTGAGAGCACATCCACTGCAGCAGCAATCACTCTGGCTGCTTTACAGGGCACAGTGTAGAACAGCAATTGCTCTTTCAAAAGCTGACATTAGAAGCCTTCCCTTAGAAGGCTACTGCTCTGCGAGTGTTGCAGCAGCAACTCTTCCTCTTGATGGCACCGTGTTCTGCCATTACTCCCATTTCCCTGCCAAGGGAATCTTTGAGAGCTGTTTCCTTTCTTGTGGGATGAAATCACATCACTAACTTTTATCCTGCTTTTTCCCTTTTCCCTCTCAGTGCCTGCAAGGACTGGATTTTCTTCACTCTAACCATGTGATCCACCGAGATGTGAAGAGCTGCAACATCCTTCTGGGAACCAACGGCTCTGTCAAGTTGGGTCGGTATATTCCTGGTCAAGCAGTGTTGCAGGGATGTAGGGTTTGGGGATGCTTTTGAGTGGATGTCAGTTCCCAAAAAATGGTGTTGGTGGCAGTGCAGGGACCCCTGCTGTGAGCTGAGGGCACAGCTGCAATGTGCACAGAGGCATTGGAAGGAAATAGCAGTTAGGAATGGCACTGATTTGTGTGTCTTTTCCAGAGGGAGTGAGCTACAATCTAAATCTTCCAGGGCATAAAAGCCACTGCTGGAGGCAGTGTAAACATTTGGGCATTTTTTTGAAATGTCCAATTCCAAATTTCCTTGGTTAACGTCCTGAGGACACAGAGCAGGGATGGATTTCCAGGAGCTTCAACAGCACAATCTCAATCATAGAGTGGGGAATTCTTTTGCCTGATTCCCTAATTGAACAGTATTTTCTTTTCTTCTCAGCTGATTTTGGCCTCTCTGCTCTGCTCACCCCTGAGCGGAATCAACGGAGCTCGGTGATTGGCACGTCTTGGTGGATGGCGCCTGAAGTTGTGACGCAGCAACCATATGGTCCCAAAGTGGACATATGGTCCTTCGGAATAGTCGGAATTGAAATGGTGGAACATGAAGTTCCTTACGAGAATGAAAGTTCTCTCACGGTAAAGTGTAAATGCTCTCTGATCCCACTGCCTTTCTGACCTGTCCCATGTTCTGTCTGCCATTGCACAAAATCCCATTGCCATCTGCTGGCACTAGTTCCACCAAAGTCCACTTCTACAAATGTCCCTGCAGCACATCAGCATCTGCAGGAGTTTTGTTTGCATCAGTGGGGGAACTCAAGCCTAACCACACACAGACATTCTCCATTCTCAGGCAACACTTTGCTTTGGGTTTCCAGTTGTTCCACATCTTCTGTCTGTGAAGATGGCCATAAAAACAAGGAACAAGCATCTCAGAAGTGGTGTTATCTTTTCAGAAATTAAGAAAAGAAACCTAAACCCAATGAAGTTTCTAAAACAGAGATATTTTAGAGATGAAATGCAGCCCCATTCTTCTCACTTCGAAACTTGCCTGAAACCAGGACAAGAAGTTGTAAAGGCCACATAGTATCTTCTGCTTCTTGTGCAGTGTTGCTGAAACACTTAGTGACCATATTTCCTTCCTAGTCCAAGCCACTTTCTCCAGGCCACCAAGCCTGAGCCTGGTGATATGGAGAGCCTGCCAAAACCTCCTGTTTGTTGCTGGCACTTTCTGGGATTGGCACACATTAATGCATTGACTTGAGTATCCAAATGAGCACGGGATTAACATAGGGATGGCACTTCTTTTTCTGTATTGACAAGGGAAGGTTTTCCTTTTTGCCACATAAGGGAAGCTGAAATTTGGAGACTGCTGAGAAACAGAGTTGCCCAAAGAGGCATTTTCATCCCAATACATTTCTGCATGCATCTTAATGTGTCTGTGTTGACCAGGAGGTTCCAAATGTTTGTTTCCTTATCCAAGGAATAACTGATGGATTTCTTTTTTTTCTCCCAATTACCATTCTTTTCAACAACAGAATAAAAAGCATGATGAGTTTTAGATTATCAAAGCTGTTTTTAAGGGAGCAACAAAGCAGACACACTTGTCATGTAATAATAATTGGAAATAGTGCAAAGTCCCTCTTCCAAATAGCCTGTCAAGCTGGTATGAATTCTCAGAGAAGCAAAACGTGCTTTTGCTGATGTAGTTCCCACTAAGTAGGTCAGCCATTGAAATCAGCTGCCTCGGAGAGATGTGCTGGATTTTGGAAAAGCTGTGGCTGCATTGGAGTTTGGGTTTTTGTTGGTATATGAAAGTCATCTGTGCCCCTCTGCCAGGGCAGAAAGTGCCACGACAGAGTGGAGGATAAAAAACGGGTTCAGGGAGAGCAGTTAGAGATGTGAAAGAAGCACATGGAGCCTCCTGTTTCCTTTTTCTCCAGGCTCAATACCTGATAGCCGAAATAGGGACCCCAGAGCTGCGACAGCCCGAGCTCCTCTCACCTTTGCTGAGTGACTTCCTGAGCCACTGCCTGCAGAGAGATGAGGAGCAGCGCTGGTCTGCCAAGGAGCTCCTGCAGGTAAAATGCAAAGGGGCAGCAGGTGAAACAGTGAAACAGTGTCTGAGGGATGGGCTCCTCCTCCATTGAACTCCAAGGCATCACATGAGCTCCCCTCCTCCTCACCTCCTACTCTCTGTGCTTTTCAAATGGAAAGGGTGAGGAATCCTAGGCTGGGCTGGCCTGCCAGAGACCTGTAAAGGTCATCTGGTCCAAGTGCCCTGCAATGAGCAGGGACATTGTCAAGTAGATCACATTTCTCAGACCTGGAATGTTTCCAGGGATGGAGCACCTACCATCTCTTGGGGCAGCTTGTACCAGTGTTACACCACACTGCTTAGACCTTGTCAGACTCAATCCTGTTTTCATTTAAAAATATTGCCCCTGCCTTTGAAGCACTGAGCTTGGAAAGTCATGCCTCGTTGTTCATTGTTGCTTTGTTTTCTTTTGGGCAGCATCCATTTGTAACATCAGCCAAGCGTGCGTCCAGCCTCGCATCACTGATCATTGCAGTGAAGTAGTGGAAGGAGAAGAAAACACCAAGACAGTCCATTAAGAACTTTTTCTCCACAACCAGCTTAGAATAGGATTGTAGAGTAGGATTTTTGAGGAAGATTGTAGAGTAGGATTTTAGAAGAAGATTGTAGCAGAAGATTATAGAGGAAGATTGTAGAAGAAGATTTTAGAGTAGGATTTTAGAAGAAGATTGTAGCAGAAGATTATAGAGGAAGATTGTACACGAAGATTTTAGAGTAGGAATATAGAGTAGGATTGTAAATCAATAAAGTTTCTGAGACACCAACTCACCTGGAAGATTCTTTCTCAATCTGTGAATAAGCTCAACATTTCCTTCAGAAAAGTCAGTTGTTTCTTAAAGATGGAAAGTGACATTTACGACTTCTTTGGTAGGCTGTATTCCAAAGACCACATGCCTTTGGAATACAGCCCACTGGCCAGTTTTTGCCCAGCCTTGGTACTTTGAGTTGAGGAAGAAAGGGCAGTGGTATTTGCAGCCTAAATGGAAAGAGGAGTGGGGCAGCCAAATGTCCTGTGCAAGTGCAGTGTTCAGCCGTGACTCGAGAGCATTCAAGTTCCTGCCACTTGGATTTGTATCCCTCAGTGCAATCTCTCTGGCTTCAGGAGAGCTCCAGATCTGCAGGAGCCAGTGCCTCACACAGCTCTGGGAGAAGTGCCTGCAACCCTGGAGTTGTGCACTCAGCCACAGCAAAGGTGAGAAATGCAGAGTGTTTGGCAGAAATATTCAGGGGCACCAGGCCAGCCTGCTTTGTGCTCTCTGGCACACAGCAAGCACTGTGCAATGCAGCTCTGAGCTCCTGGCAGAGAGGCAGTCGGGGATGTGCCTGAGGCTTGTGCTTGAGTAGTGAACTGATTTGGAAGGGAGCAGAAGAGTTTCAGTTTGTGGGCAGTTTGTGTTTTCTTTATTAGTTTCTGAAGAAAAGATGCAATGTGGCTCCAGTCAGCAAAAGCAGAGCCTTTTTTTGCTGTGTTTTAGGATGAAAACTCAACCTGGAGGCAGGCTGAGCCTTGAAAAGAGGGGAAAGCCTGGGAGAGAGGAGAGCCCGGGAGCAGGGGCTCCTGCAGCTGGGTCAGGAACCGGGAGAGTCTGGGAGCAGGGAGTCCTGCAGCCGGGCCGGGAGTGGGCGCGGGTCAGCGCGTTTTGGGAGAGCGCAAAACAGCAACTGAAGCAACTCCCACCCAGTGAGAAAAAAACCAAAAACCCCCACATCTTTCTGCCATAGATCCTGATGTGTTGGGTGGTCCTGCAAAGGGCTATGCAGCCTTGAATGTACTAAGTGCTGCCTTGTCTTGCCAGAAGGGACAAAGGATGCTGGGGCTGTTCTTGAATGAGGCCATGGGCTTGTTTGCCTTTGGCTTTTTGGTTTTTTGCAGCCCCTGTGTGGCAAATGTCCATAAGCCTGTGCGCTGACCAGGCCTTGCTCACTCTGTCCATCCCAAGGCCCCCAGCAGAGGCAGCAGATAGAAGCTTCTTCTGCCAGAAAGGGAACCTATTTGCAATGGTGTAGTGATCCCAGTGACCATACAATAGTGCACCACCTTCTTACTGATGCTGCCTAGGGTGGTTCCACTGAATTTCAGCCCGGGCTCACACCTCTATTGCAGGCCTGTTCTTCCTCTGAGTAATAATGGCTCAGCTGTCCTCTCGCTGACACATTGCTGACCAAAGGCCAGTCTCTTCCATATCCGTTCTAGAAGGAATTTACCTTAGATCCCCAAATTTTGCACTTATGCATGGATGAAAAAAGAACCCAGAACACAAACCTTCAGGAGAATCAAGGCAAAAAAGCAGATTTGATTTACCAAACCACAGCAACTGCATTAAAATGTGGGTCTATGAGCCTTTCTCAAGAATTTTCTTAATCATGGCTCCAGAGCCACTTTTGAGAGAGAACTATGATGCCCGTAACAAGTCCAGATTACGTAGCAAGCACCAATTAGTCCTCCATACAGCATTGCAGCAATTGTGTAGCATTTTACGCAGAGAACTGGTCCCTGGCCATTACAACCAGTTTCTGATTCATGTCTCCCCATTGCTCTTCCATGTTCTGAGCCAAGAGCAACAGTATCT
Source organism: Lichenostomus cassidix (assembly GCF_008360975.1). NCBI lineage: Eukaryota > Metazoa > Chordata > Aves > Passeriformes > Meliphagidae > Lichenostomus > Lichenostomus cassidix. Next base: position 23,799 of record NW_028147978.1, read on the forward strand.
TGGGGAGTGCTTCTTCACACCTTTCATGGGGACACCTTGCTCGTGTTCCATTTCTTCTGCCATAGAAGATTCCTTGCTCTTTTTCCACTGCCACTAATGGGAATCTGCAGTCCCTGCCCGGCACTGCTCGTCGTGGGTTCTCAAGACAGAAGCGATGCCCTGGTGCCCCTGGCTCAGGTAACCCTGGGGCCCGAGAGAGGCTCCATGCTCTGCGCTGCCACGGATACGGCGACGAACCCGAGCAGTGCCATGGCCTCACTGGGAACCTGAGCGGTGCCCATTGCGCTGCCTCCTCGGGCAGGACTGTGCTCTCACCGGCGCCGGGGATGCCGAGCAGCTCTTTTCTGTGTGCCGCCGGCTCCAGAGCCATCCCCGCGGCCGTGCTCTCCCGAAACGCGCTGAGCCATGCCCGCTCCCGAGCCGGCTGCAGGAGCCCCCGCTCCCGGGCCCTCCTCTCTCCCAGGCTCTCCCCTCTTTCCAGGGCTCAGCCCGTGCCCGGCTTCTCCCCTCTCTCCAAGGGCTGTCTCCCCTCTCCCGGGCTCTCCTCCCTCTGTCCCGTACTCTTCTCCTTCTCCCAGGGCTCCCTCCCCGTTCCCGGCATCTTCCCTCTCCCGGGCTCTCCGCGCTCTCCCTGGCTCACCCCTTTCCCGGGATCTCCCCGCCCCCGTGCTCTCCCTCCGGTCCCGGCTTCTCCCCGCTCCCAGGGTCTCTCCTCTCCCGAGCTCTCCCCTTTCTCTCGGGCTCTCCCTCCTCTCTCGGCATCTCCTCTCTCTCCCAGGATTCTTCCCCTCTCCCAGGGCTCCGCTCCCTCCCCGGCCTCTCCCAGCTCCCTCTCCCGGGATGTCCGCCCGTTCCCGGACGCTCCGGGGCCGCTGCCGCTGCCGGCCTCGCCCGCAGCCCCTCAAGCCCCTCGCCCTTGTCCCTCACGGGCTCGGCCGGGCCGCGCCGGGCCGCGCTGGGAGCGCAGCGGGGCCGGGCCTGGGCCGCGTCAGCTCCGCCCGCGGGAGGAGCCGCGACACCCTGGGCAGCGGGGCTGGGCCTGGGGGATGCGGGGTGTGCGAGCTCCGCAGGGCTCCCGCTGGGCAGTAAGAGCTCCGAGCTGTGCTCGCTTTGTCCTTCAAGGCTGCCGGCTGCCTTGCCGTGAATGTGGAGTGCCCGGAGTATTCCGGTCACTGCTGTCCTCAGCTCAGCAGGGAAGATGGTTCCAAATGCGGGTGGGAGTTGTGTGTGCATCCTGCAGAGTTTGTGTGTGAGTGTGTGTGTGAGTGTCTATGTGTCTGTGTGTGTGTGTGAGTGTGAGTGTGAGAGTGAGAGTGAGTGTGAGTATGTGTGTGTGTGTGTCCGTTTTTGTGTCTGTGTGTCTCTGTGTGTGTGTCTATGTCTCTGTGTGTCTGTGTGTGTCTGAGCTTGACATGTTCACCCTGGTGGTAAATGTTTGGATATCATGCGCATGAGCCTGGTTTTACCCAGGCTGCCAAGTGAAGAAAACTTGGAGATGTTTTCTATGCAGTTCCTAGAAAACAAAGCTACGTTTTCTGTGGAGTTTCTGTCATGTTTTGATTCATCACTGGCGGACTTGTGGGTTTATTTGCTGCTGAAGTAGTTGCTGAATATAAATAATTTTGACTAATATGTTAAAAGAAAATAATGTTGAGAGTTTGAGCATCTTTTGTTCACAAATAGCCGTGGCTTTCCAAAATGTTGTTTGGATTAATTATTTCTATGCTTTGAATTATTTCTTTTGTTTTGTTTTGTTTTGGGCTTTTCTTTCCCAATGGTTTAGAATAGCTGGCATATAGTTTTGAACAGGAGACTGCCCATTGTGGTGTTTTAAAAGAGAAGGAGATTCCATGAAATAATGGAAGGTGGAGTTTTTCTTGCAGTAGTGTGACAGTTTATTTAGTGGTGTAGTTGGTCACTTCTGTGCATAGACATTCAAAAACTAAAGCATTAGGAAAGGAAGATTGTAGGTGTATAGGCAACCTAGTATTAGAAAGAATTTCTGTGTCCTGAAGTTGGTGCATCAAGGATCTCTATTTTTTGTTTGCTTCTAATTATTGCCGTTTCAAATTTGGGGTTGTTTTTTTCATTGTTGTGTTTGAATCTCAACATTTGAGTACAATATCTCTGCAGTGATCTTGTCTTTATGTTTCAGGCTGTAGCTGACATGAGGATTGAATTGCTCTTGTGAAATATGGTGTGAAAATGCTTAAGAGCAGTCTCCTGACACAAAGAGCTGCATAGCTTGCTGCTCTAAAAGTCCCATACTGAAATGGTTGATGTGGGTCTGTGCAAGTGCCATCTCATAAGGATCCTGACAGAATATAGGGCCGGTTTACAGATGAATCCTGTGAAAAACAGATTTGAGATGTCTTTCAAGAGGTGCTTGTAAACAAGAGATTTGTCATCTGTATTTGGACTAGATGTGTCAATTTTTTTGGGAAGTGGGTAAATGGTGTTGTGCTTGTGAATCACAGGCATCCTTTACAGAGCATCAGGGTGGCATGAACTTGCTGGCTCAGCAACTTCCTCAGATGAAATAGTCATTTAGTTATTGGCATTTTGTAGCTGTTCTCCCTGTGTCACATTAAAATATCCCCATGGACAAGGTTCTGTGTTGAGGCTGAGGCATGGGAGATGGGGGTTTGGCTCAAAATCTTTGCAGTGTTTCACTTTCTGTTCTAAGTCAGAACTTAGTTCTGTGGGACTTGAAACAAAGTTTTTAAGAAAAAGCCTCTAACCAATCTGGCTGTAAGCAATTCCTTTTCCATGTCACTGCCCCTTATGCAATAGGATCTGCACTGTCACTGTAAACCCTGAATATTCTGCTTTAATGTCGGTAAAGTCAGCAACAAGAAGAAAGCCCCTACACTTCTCAGAAAGGTTCATATCTATCTCAGCATGCTATTTCTGGCCCATCTAAGGGATATAGTCAGTCATGGGATTTACAGGTTACACCCAACAAACCAGCACCTTGAGGGTGAAATGCATAGGAATGTTAATGTATGATGCTGTTCTTCCTTTACAGTGTGCACTGCTAAACCAATCACCTTTTCCTTTCTGCAAAAAGTTTTTTTGGTGTGCTGGCAGTGTTGATTAAGTTCATGTCTGGTAGCTGAATTCATTTCAAGAAATTAACATTCATACCATCAGGATAAACCTGATGTATATCCTAATCAAGAATAAGAAAAGTAGACTGTCCTTTGCTTTTGAGATATTCTTTTTTGGTGAGATGTAAATTTTTGCTGAGATGTAATCTCATTTTTGGTGAGATGCACCTGCCCATTTGACTTGTGGAGCTAGGTTGGAGCTGGTTCAATGGTGAATATACTCATTTTCCAAGCAAGGCTGGCATTTAATGCTGAAATCTGTCCTTAGCGAAAAGGTAACTAAATGAGGGCTGAAGGCTGGAATTCCACAGAAAAAGTGAAGAAAGCTGTTTTTGAGGAAGAACAACCATCTGTAAGGCCCCAATTAGCTCACTAACAGGGCTTTTGAAAGGGGTTACAATGGTTCTTGTACTCTGGGTGAAATGCATGGGTGAAATATCAACAAGATATTCTCAAGAGGTCCAAACAACTTTACTGGCAAACTTTAGAAAATGAGGGATCTTTGGCAAAAGGTTTGGTACATCATCCAATCAACATAAAATACTTCTCCAAACATTAACTTGACCCATTCAACTTAGCAAACTCTAAACGTGTCCAATGTTAAGTTACTCAAAATGTTCCAAGAAGAGGAAATTAGAAGGAGAGAAAGAAAGAAAGAAAGAACAGAAAAGATATAGAAAAGCACACATATACATCCCAACCCCTGGGTTCCAGTGGTGTTCAGATAGAAATGTCAAGATGAAGGTAGGTAGGCCTCAGCATGAGGTCAAGACATGTAGCCCCATGCTGAGCCTTAAATACCCCTCAGCCTTCATGGGCCCTCCCCCAGATGGGACTTCTAGTCATTTGGCCACTCAGAAGCTGGGTCACAGCTCCAGGGTGGAGTGTGGGACATTTCCTCCAGTGTGCCAATGATCGGCAGCTCTGCCAGGCTGGGATACAGGCTCTTGGCAAGGTGTGGGGCAGTTCACTGCCTTGCCTAGGAAAGGCCAACCTGTCCTCCTCCACACACACACATCCCAAAATCGCTCAGGACATTGATCTTTCCAGTCTCTGACATTACAACACGAAATTCTGCAAGGGTAAATATGCTGTAGTTTCCAGTGGACAAGTTCTCAGACAGAATAGGAAGGCCGATGTTACTTTGATTCTCTTGTAGGGACCTCCAGTTCATATTTATTAAAAGTGATCAATGAGCACTATGACCAGGACTAGAGGGGCTCTGCCCCCAGCTGAGTGCAGGAAAGAGACAGTCAGCTTTCCTGGCCTGTGTGGATTGATGGTCTGGCACTTCAAGCCCACAGGAGTAGAAGGCTTTGATGGACACCAGTGCAAAATGGACCCTGATGCCATTGAGATATGGAGGGACAGAATCCATCTCTGTTCCTGGGGTGACAGGGGGAATCCCAACATCTGGAAGCTGAAGTGAGCCTTCAGCTCAACCAGCCAGAGATGGCAAAACACTCCTGGCCCAGAGTATATACACAGAGGCCCTGTGTATCCTCGGCATGGATAACCTCAGGAGACAGTATTTCAAGGACCCAAAAGGGCATCCCTGGGCTTTTGGGATAGCTGCTGTGGAGACAGAGGAAATTAGACAGCTGCTCCCTGGTGTCTCAGAGGACCTGTCTGCTGTGGGTCTTTTCTGCTGAGGGTCGAAGAACAAGAGGTGCTGATTGCTACCACAGCAGTGCATTGTCAACAGCACTGCCCCAGCCAGGACTGCATGACCTCCATCCATGAGATGATTCGTGATCTGGAGAGCCCAGGAGTGGTCAGCAAGACTCCGTCAGCCTTTAGTAGTCCCATATGGCCTGTGCATAAGCCTAAGGGAGAGTGTAGACTGGCAGGGGAGTGTCACAGCCTGAATGAAGTCACACCCTCACTGAGTGCTGCTGTTCCAGACATGCTCGAAATTCAGTGCAAACTGGAGTCCACAGCAGCAAAGTGCTGCCACCATCGACATAACTGATGCATTTTTCTCCATTCCTTCATCAGTTTGTTTTCACCTGCAGAGGCATCCAGTACAGCCCCCAGGCTGGAAACATAGCCCCACCATTTGCCATGGCACTGGAAAAGGATGAGGCTTCAGAACACCTGCAGTACATCAATGACATCATCGTATGGGACAGCACAGCAGAGGAAGTTTTTGAGAAAGGAGAGAGGATAATCCAGATCCTCCTGAAAGCTGGCTTTGCCATAAAACAAAGTAAGGGGAAGGGACCTGCCCAGGAAATTAATATTTTAGGAGTAAAATGTCAAGATGCATACCATCAGATGCCAATGAATTCAGTCAACAAAATAGCAGATCTGTTCCCACTGACCAGCAAGAAGGAAACACACACTTTCCTAGGCCCTGTGGGTTTTTGGAGAGTGCATATTCCAGAGTATAGTCAGATGTGGCATGTAGGAATAATTTTAAGTGAGGTCCTGAACAAATGAAACTGTTTCTGCAGTAGCCCTTGAGCCAGTTGGGACAGAACAAGATGTGAAAAATCTAGAGGGTTAACCCTGGCTGGACCCTGGCCAGGCACCCACCAAAGCTGCTGTATCACTCCCCTCTCTAAGTGGGCAGGGATGACAAAATGTGGAGGCAGGCTGAGGGCGTGGTCCTGTGGCAGGACCAGCTGCCCCTGCTGCCCTCTCTGCCTTTGGGATCTGCTGCCCTGTGGGTGTGCAGCTGCAGCAGCATTTCGTGTGGGAGGAGGTGCCGCTGCCATGGCCCTGTGGCTCTTGGAGCCCATGGCTGTGCCCCCCAGCACCTGAGTGCCACCCACGGTGGGGCTTAAGGGGAAAGGGAGGGGCATTAGAAGGGAGAGAAAACAGCACCCAGAGATTTTGTGAGGGAAATAAAAATTTATTCCCTTTTCCTTGAATAAAGTGTTGCAAGAGCCCTGCTAGAGCTGTCGGTGGGGCAGCCTCTGGCAGGCCTGGTGAGAGTCGAAGGGCCTGGGCTCCCTCTTTTGTCAGACATGCTGGGGCTCAGTGGACAATCAGTCCCTGCCCTGGGAGCAGAGGGGCTGTGAGTGCTGCCCTGGGCAGGGGGAGGCCTCTGATGTACCAGCTTCCTCCTCCTCATCAGAGCCTGTGGGGCTGCTGTCAAGAGTCCCTTGCTGGGAACTGCTGGAGCTGTTGGAGCAGCAGCTGCTGCAGCTGCAGCTGCAGCCAGAGCTGTTGCTGCTGAAGCTGGAGCTCCTGGAGTTGCTGGATTTGGAGCTGGGGCTGGAGCTGGAGCTGGCACTGGCCACAGGGCCATTGTTCTCATCCCTGACAGCACCAGAGCGCAGCAGCCTCTGGGCCTCTTTGCTGCACTGGCCCACAATGATGCTGATGACGCCATGCACCAGCGCTGCCGTGTGTTCCTCGAGGAGAGGCTGCAGCACCTCAACCAGCAGCTCGGCATTTGGCCCATGGATGCAAAGGCCATGCAAGATGCTGCTCTCTAAGGCATCTGCCACCCACCACCTGCCCCGGTATATTCCCTCCAGCCTCTGACGTAGCCAGGGCCGCACAGGGTCCAGGAGATGCTGCTGCTGACTGAAGAGTTCTGCCCAGAGCTCGGGCAGGACACTCCCCACAAACTCCAGCCCTGAACCCTCCTGCTCTGCTGAGGACAGTGTCCCCAGTGGGGAAGATGAAGGGGACACCACAGGAGAATGGGAGCTGTTCTCATCCAGGCTGTCAGGAGCTCTCCCTGCCTGGCTGCTGCCATCTGGCAGCTCCTCATGGACTGTGATGGATGTCTCCAGATAGTCATCTTCTCCATGATCAGAAAATCGGACGGTCACTATTGCTCTTCTGCAGAGTGGGCACACTGGATTTCTCTGTGTCCACCGCAGGATACAACCCAGGCAAAACTGGTGGTAACAGGGCAGAGTAGAAGCCATGTCCTTACAAGTGTCCTGGCAGATGGGGCAGTTGTTGTCTGTCTCTGTGGACATTTTTGTGCTCTGCAGCACGTTGTCAAGAGATAAGGATTAGGAACTATTTGCCCTCACTGCTGTCACATCCTGCAGGAAGGAGAAGCTATGGTCACTGGCTGTCCTGGGGCAAGGGAGGAAGCAATGGGCAGGCCCCTGGAGAAGGACACCCTCCCGGCTCCCTGAGTCCCATCACCCACCCCACAGCCACCCCGGTGGGACATTTTCCTGCACAGCTCACCCTCAGTGCTGCATCTGCAGTGCCCGGCTGCCCGAAGCAGGCAGGGCGGGGAAAGAGGAGTGATGGCTCTGAGACTGGCACCAAGATCTGCCAGTAACAGGGACCACCCAGCACTAGAGAAGCCTGGCTTGATCCTCCAGACCTCACAGTCTTGCTTGGATGGAGTTCAGGCTGTAGCCAGAGTGGCCCAGACTCTGTCACCTGTATATAAGCAGTGAGAGATACCTACAATATCATCCACTCCCCCTGTGATGTCACAGTCCACTGCTCAGTGACATCAGCCTTCAGCCCCGGTGACAGCAAAACAGGTATTTGACCTTCTGCCCACCCCAAGATAGGCAGTGAGGGAAGTGAGGTCACAATCCATTGCTCAGGGATGTCACAGTCCACAGGCTGATGACATCACCTTCCTCCACACGGTGCTGTCACAGCGGGCCTTCCATCCCTGTAGGCACATGGTGTCAGAGAAAAAAAGGAAATATCATTTCTTGTTGCTCATGTTATCATGAAAAAATAAATATAAATATAAATATAAATATAAATATAAATATAAATATAAATGTAAATGTAAATATAAAATTAAATATAAAATTAAATATCATGTCATGTTGCTCTCCTTTGGTCACCTGCATCATGTGTCTGTGGCGTGTGTCTCATCGTGCCTTTAAAGGTCTCCCTGGGATACAGTGACAGGACACAGGGGAATAATTCAAAGCTGTGCCAGGAGAGGTTGTCACTGCAACCAGCCAGACAGAAAATTTCTAACACAGTTTTGAGTATTAGAAAGCAAGTATTCTTTAGTGCACCATGCTGGTCACTCAGAGGATCCCTCCTCTAACTGAGTGCACTGAGCATGAGGTGAACAGTTTTTATCATACATCCTGACTACATGCTCATTAGCTATCCCTGCTTGCTTGATGTATATGTATTACTTCATTTTACAAATTTGCACCCCTTATTGGAAGTCCTTATATGGCTCTTTGGGGTCTGTCTTCAACATCCAATGTCCTTTTTCTGTGGCTGTTCCTCGACCCCCGCTTTGGAGTAAGCACAATATTACTGTTTTGCACAATAATTCTGCTTTGTCAGTCTTGCAGAGCTGAGCTGGCATCCTGCATGCATTTTGCATGACTTCTGTTTGCCTAAGTTACATCCTTCATCCATTTCTTCAAGGCTATGCTGCTTTGTTCTGTGGTCCTGATCAAGTCCTCCCTTTTTTTGAGACAAAGTTCCTTATGGGAACTAGCTTCTTAATACATATTTTATAGCATAAGGCATTACAACAGCTATAACACTGAATCAGGATGTAATCATAATAATAATCAGTGATCATTATGGTGACAATTATAGATAGATGTTTTAACCAAGTCCAGCTGGGTAACCATGAAGTTTGGTCCAGATTTTTTCGAATCTCCACGAGGTGTCACCTTGAGCTAAGGGGCTTTGGCCCTTTTAATTGTGGAATAATGTTTCCATGATTTTACTCTGTCCAATTTCAATGCAGTAAAAGTTGTCAGCAGAACTTGGGAAGGTCCCTTCCACTTTGGCTGCAGCCAAATTCCATTGGTCTGGAGATCACCACTGATCACTGCAAACCCTGTAAAGTTTTACTGAGAGAAATGAGGTAATTATTCAAATCAACCCCTCCTTTTATGTGTGTGTTTCCTGAAATGTGTGGTACTTGGTAGGGTGGACCATAGAGCAGCTCCCAGGGGCTGATTTTGCTGGTGCCCTGTGGCTGAGTTCTAATTTGAAGTAGAGCAACAGGTAAGGCTTGGACTCATTTCAGGGAGGTTTCCTGACATATTTTACCTAATTGCAATTGGATTGTGTAATTATTCACTCTACTTTGCCACTAGCTTCGGGTCTGTAAGGAGTATGAAGATCCCAAGCTATTCCCAAAACTTTTCTAACCTCTTCTGCAAAAAAGTGGGAACCTCTGTCTGATGACTTTCCCCAAAGTACCCTGAATCTAGGTGTTACTCAATTCAACAGTATTTTACAACAAGGGAAGTCTTCTGGCCACCCAGAAAAGGTATCCACCAGAACTAGGAGGGATTTATACCTTCTTTTTCCAGGTAATTCAGTAAAATCGATCAGCCATTATTCACGTGGAACACTTCCAGATTTTATGGCTCTTAGCATGACTTTGTTAGCTGTGTTAGGGTTGTTTCTTTTACAAACAATACATTTCTGGCACAATCTTAGCCATTTTAGACCCAATTACAGATTTTTGCAAATGTTTCAAAACTTCTTCAGTACTCCAATGGGTGGCTTTGTGTTTGCAATCCACCATTTCATGCAAGATTGATTCTGGGACTATTCTTTGCCCGGCTTGGATAACTGCCCAGCCTCATGGATCAAACCTTGCTTCTAAGGTTTCAATTAACTGACAGTCCCTGTCTCATTTTTCTTGTTGCCAGGTATCTCTGGCAGGGATATGAAAGATAAAACTTTGTTTTCTAACACGCCTTTTTCTGCAGCCTCATTGGCTAAATGATTCCCCAATTCCAGTTTTGTCTTACCCACACGGTGTGCTCTGCAGTGCACGATGGGAACTTCTGCTGGTTTCTGGATACTTTCAAGTAAATCCAAGATTCATTCTCCATTTTTTATTGACGTGCCTCAAGATGTCAAAAGGTCTCTTTCTTTCCAGATGGCCCCGTGTGCGTGTACTACTCCAAAGGCGTATTTTGAATCAGTTCAAATGTTAACTTATTTTCCTTTACTCAGTTCCAAAGTTCAAATGACTGAAATTCATTCTGCTTTCTGGGCTGAAGCATCAGAGGGAAATGCCCCTGATTCCATTACCTCATGGTGTGGAGTCACTGCATATCCAGATAGTTGGTAGGCAGGTTGAGGCCATGGTCCTGTGACAGGACCAGCAGCCCCTGATGCAGCTGCATTTGGCATCTGCTGCCCTGCGGGTGTGCAGCTGCAGCAGGATTTCCTGTGGGAAGAGCTGCCACCGCTGACGTGACCAGGGACTCCAGGGGCCCACGGCTGTGTCCCCAAGCACAGGGGTGTCACCCACCGTGGGGAAAAAGGGGAAGGGGAAAGGCATTAGAAGGGAGAGACAGCAGTGCCCAGAGACTGTGTGAGGGAAATAAACATTTATTTCCTTTTCCTTGAATAAAGGGTTGCAAGAGTCCTGCTGGAGCTGCCGGTGAATTGGCCTCTTGGAAGGCTGGGGAGAGCCCTGGGGGCTGGGGTCCCTCCTCTTTGTGGGACACTGGACCCCCCAGGCAAGTGGCCTCTGTCCCAGCCAGGAGCAGAGGGGCTGTGACTTCTGCCCTGGACAGAGGGACCTGCCATGGTCACCACCTCCTGCTGCAGACCCTCCTGGTGCCTGTCCTGCCCTGCAGAGTTAGGCACAGGTGGGGAGTAGCCGTGAAACCCAGGGCGGGAGCTTTAACATTGACTGCCCTCGGTGAGTTGTCTGGTAGTGACAGTTTTCCTTTTTCTGCAAACCAAGGCTGTCAGTGTTTCTGTGTTTGTATTAATGACAAGGCTACAGTGTAGGTTTGTGGTTTAACAGAGAGCAAAAAAGAATCTGAATTCTATTGATTTCATCTTTTTCTTTGATGACATTTTTTTCTGTGAAAAGTCTGAAAATCAAGGACATCTTTTTGGAAGTGCTCAGAATCCAGTGTCCATGACCTCGGTAGTAGCTGAGTGACCCTTCAGAACCTTGAACTGACTAAATGAAGACATGAACTCTTTTGGCTTTTTCAAGAAGGAGACAAAAACGAAACCCAAACCTGTTTTCTGAATCCTCTGGAAAATCTGACTTATTCAAGAAAGTATCCTCTGGAATGTGCAGATTTTCTGTTCATCATTCATTCAGATGCTTGTGAGGCCAGACCAATAATGCTCTTTTTATTGGTTTAACACAGCTGATTGAAATAAAATCACTTGAAATTTTGGCCTTGACTTTCAATGATATTTTGAATATGAGAATGTCCATTTGGGGGAGGAACAGAATGCATTTGCACAGTTCCATTATGATTTTTTGTTCAACACACAGTTCCTCTCATTCCCCCTCTTTAGCCTTATGCGTTAAAGTCAAACATCTGCTTTGGAAATGCAGTGCAAATGTAGCTGTTTCTGCTATTTTGCTTAACTTTTTTTTTTTTTTGGAAGAACTGAAAAAAGTCAGTTGTAATTTGTTTTATAGAATTCTTCATCACTGCGGGACTGGAAAAAGACCACAAAAATTTCTCCCACTGTAGATTTTAAAATATTTTAAAATAGTACTATAAAGACTATTTGCCAATATTTATTTTTTGCTTTCTATGTAATTTTATTAAATCTGTACTTTAAAATAAATGCTACCTAGCAGGCTTTCAGTTCGATTACAGCAATTGCTTTTCAGCAGGCTAATTCTCCTGTAGAGAATTTCCTGGAGTAGACAAGAAAAGTAATCATTTAGGAAACTGAGTTTTCCACATTGCTGTGGTGTAGGAATAGTATTTCCCAGTTTAGTGTTCACATTGAAACACCTCAGACCATGTGCCACGCACTGACTTCCCCACCATTTCCTCTGTGGCAGGATGGAGAGTGGAGCACAAACAGCCACAAATCATGGGTTGAGATAAGAAAAATGTACTAGAAACAGCAGTGAAATACGAACACAAACGGTGACAACAACACTAAAAGCGGAGCGTACAAGAGAGGCGAACGAGTCACACACAGTCGCTCACCACACAGAACTCAGTGCCCCACGACTTACAGCTCACCAGCCAAACCCAGAAGGACAATCCCCTTCCATTCCCCCTGCCACAGGTTAGGTGGTATCCAACTAGCCCCCGGTGCTGGCCATGCCCCTTCTGGCTGCTGCAAAAATTAACCCTGTCCTGGCCGGATCCAGGACCCACGATCTGCCCTGTGGGTCCTGGCTGTGGCTCTGGGTGAGAAACCCCCTGGGCATCTGCCCTGGCAAATGGGACTTCAGGACAACCTCTCGCTTACTGACATTCTCCCCTCTGCCCCCACCCCAGCTCCCTTTTTGCCTCCAGAAAACTTTGAACAGAAGGAGCACTTAAAGTACAGTTCTGCACATACTGAACTGGCAGGAAAGTGACCCGCATGTCACTGTTGGCACATGCGCAGCAAGGACAAAGAAAGCTTTTGAGGGGTCTGGGTCTCAAGGCATTCACTCAAGCAATACGGGCCCTCTTTCTGAGAGACACGAGCCACGGTGGAGCAGCGCAGCGTGGGGAACAGGGGGATCTCCTGAGCCAGGGACACCCAGGGGGAGCAGAGAGACGCAGACGCCAGGCGGACACCAAGCGACACCCGCTGCTGGCGCAGAGGCACCGCGGAGACACGAACACGCCGGTGTGAACTTGCTGCGCTTTACTGGCAGAGCCAGGCCTGTGTCGTGGCCGGGGCTCTCCGGGCTCTGGCTCTATGGGGTCAAGCCCCAGGCTCGGCTCAGCGGTAGCGGCGGCGGCGCCTTCGGCTGCGGTGCCGGCGATAGCCGCGGCGGCGGGACTTGGCCCTGCGCCTCCTCCGCACGCCCCGGCGCCGGGAGCGCCTCCGACTGCGGCTCCGGCTCCGGCTCCTGCTCCTGCTCCTGCTCTGGCGTCCTCTCCGACCGTGGCAGGGCATGATGGCTTTGGATGAGTGCCGTGTGTGTGGCTGTCCTGCCTTTTTATGCGAGTGCTGAGGAGGAGCACATTGTGACGGAGCCAACACCACCCGTGAGGTCACAATGACATATGCAATACATATGCATTCTATTCCTCAGAAGTCATTAAATATGCATAAATTGCTTGAGTCTGCACAGTTAGTCTCTGAGGGTCTTCTTGGTGGTCTTTAAAGACCCTGGGTGGTTGCTGAGCTTTTGGTCTTAGACTTGTCACTGTAGTCGTCCATATAGTGGTTGTTTTAGTCTTGGTTATCTAAGATTCACAATATATTCTTGACCAAACTGCATTGCTCTGGCTTGACGTGGTACATAGGTGGTTTCAGAGCACTCAATATTCTACCAACCATAACTTTCTCCTAGGCTATTTGTAACAATTCCCCACTGTGAGACTTTCAAGATTTATCTTGGAAGTCTCACTTCTTAAACTCATTTTCTTATCTATGATAATAATAATTGTTATTACAAATATTTGTAAAGCATCTCATAAAAGACAGAATACATTGAATTACTACACAACACAAAATGCAAACTGCAACAATTCTAACACGAGTTGTAAATAATTCTTTAAGCCATTTAAGTTCTGGTAGCCATGAGAAAAACCAGTCCCACCAAGAGGTACTTTTAGTCTTCTCCCATTCTTGAATTGCCTTTTTTGATTGATGATATTCCAGATTGCTGGATATCAAATCCATCATCATTCTTTTAACAAACCCAGCACTTTGTAACCTTCACCGTTTGCACAAGCTTGATCTTCAAATTTAATAGGTTTTTTCAAGGTTACTCTCTCATGACTTCTCTTTCCTTTTATGGCATTTGTTCTAAATAATTCTACAGCATAAAAGAAGTAGTGTTTTCATGTTTTAACAAATCTGAATGTTAAAATCTCTGCTGGCTCTGTTTTCTCCTCTGGTTGTTCAGGTGTCAGGGCTGGCTTCCCTCGGCTGAGGTGAATCAAGGCATCGATCCTATCCCCTTTTATTGCTGCAGGAAGGTTTAAAAGTACTTGAAATGGTCCTTTCCACTTTTCCTTCAGTGGCTCATTGCTCTGCGTTCTGATGCAGAGCCAGTCCCCAGGTTGATGAGGATGTACCTGAGCATCCTAAGTCATCAGGGATGGTCAAACAACAAACCTGCTGAAAGAGGAGAGCACTTTTCCCAAAGATAATACACACAGTGTTAAATGATCATTTCCTATCCCATTACTTTCTCCAGAAATACTGTGGCTATTTCCTTTCTTTTTAAATATTCCCTGTCCCTGTAGGCTGTTGCTGAAATATGCAAGCATTAATAGATCAAGTCAGAATATTTATTTTTCAGCTATGAGAAAAATGTTTTTGAACCTAGACAAGAACCTATTCCACATGGATACAGTTTTGGTTGATCCCACACTGACTTTTAAGGACTCATTCCTTCAAGCTGTGAAGTTTGTTGCTTTGTTTTTGCATGAAAGTGGCAGGGTTCTTTCACCCTGAAGACATTCACAATTTCACAAAAGCCATGCTCTGCCATCCAAGCTGAAGTAGCCGATTTAGATTTCAAGTTGATTATAAAATATCAATGCTCAGCTCCCTAGAGGGTAAAATGGTGAAAACATTTTTTTCTGTTCCATTGCAATGTTCAAGGAGATTTCCTTGAAGGCAATTTCCTGGATGTGTTGTGAACTCCCTCAAGGTACTGGTTTGCATTCTGAAAGGGCTGTGTTAGCAGCACTACACACTGACATGCCTTGCTCAGACTTTTCTTGAAACCAGGGCAAGTGGGGGTTTGTTTTGTATAAATCTAATACGGGGAGCCTGAGCTTGCTGAGATCTGATATGCACACACTTGATTGCCTTCCAACAAAACCTTAGTTCTGCTTTTAGGAAGTGAATTCCTGATTCTGGGTATCTTTGTTACTTTTACTTTTTTTTTTTTTTTAAAGCAGGGGACAGACAGACAGACTCACGTGATAGAGGAATAATTAATCTCTCAACTGTATTTCTGTAGTTTCCATATAGGTCTACTGAACATTTGTTTTCTTAAATGCCTGCCTGTAGGTAGCGAATGTGAATCACAAGAATAATTCATTCAGGATCAAGGAATATCTATTTAAAACCATCCAAAATGATTTGCCTGGCTACCATGAAGAAGATAGACAGAATTTGAAGTCAATGCTTTCTAGGTAAGTTCTATCTTTTGGAGAAGGAAAAGAGCCTTTTCAGAAAAAATAGCCCTGGGAAATGAAGCATAGCTTCTCAGAAGATGCTGAGGTAGAAGGGAGCCATGAGGGTCATTGAGTCCAACTCCTGGCCCTGCACAGGACACTGCAAGAATCCCAGCCTGTGCCCAAGAGTGTTGTCCAAAGGCTGCTTGAACTCTTGCTGCAGTGACCACTGCCCTGGGGAGCTGTTGCAGTGCTCAGCCACCCTCAGAGCAAGAAGGTTTTCCTGATATGCAGCTTAAACCTGCCTCAACTCAGCTTCATGCTGTTTCCTTGAGTCCTGACAATGAAGGTCTGTTTTCCCTGGAAGAAAAGAACAATGACAGTTGATATTTACGCCTTGTAACATGAAATGTGGCACCATCCTTGCAGAAAATCAGCTCCATCTCAGAATGTCACCAGCACGAGCCAAGTGACATCTCCAGGACTCTCTGCAAGGGACATTCCACCAAGACTTGCTCAGGTATTTTGTGCATTTTTAACATTTTGTGTGTTGTATTAAGTTTTAGCACACTTGCTGGTGGTGCAAAAGCTGTGATGTGAATGGTCAGGAGCAGGCATCAGCACGTTTTGCCTCAGACATTCTGACTGCTGTGACAGGAAGGTTGTGATCAGGTGAGAGGCTCCTGCAGAGGTGGAGCAGAGCTGTGCTGAGGCAACTTTGTGCTCTGCCTGGAGCCTTGAGCTCAGTCACTACCCTCAACTCACTGCCTGCAGAAGAGCTCCAAGGGTTCCAAGGGGTCCAAGGGCTCAAAGGGCTCAAAGAGCTCAAAGGGCTGCTTGTGCATGGCTGACAGAACTGCATGGAAAATCTACTGTAGAGAAGAGGCTGCACCAGGCTGGGGCAGATGGGGCCTCTCGCTCTCTTTTCCATCTCTCTCTCTTTCACTCGCATTGTTTCCTCCAGCTCCGGAGGAAGCTATGCATGTGGCAGGAGCAACACAGTGTCTACAGACTGGGGATATTCTCTGGTCTCTCACTCTCTGCCTTTCTTTCTCTCTCTCCTCCCTCACTCTGCCTGGCCAAAGCACAGCTCTCCTGTTCTACTCCATACTGGCTCCTGAAGTTTGCTGTGGGAGGGGAGAGCTTGTAGCTGTGTGTTGTGGCTTGTGAGGAGCACCTTGGAGAAGGTTCTTGGCAGGAGCTGAGAGCTGCTTGAAGCGCACTGAGCAACAGCAAGGGCTCCTTAGTGAGCACTTGTGAAACTCCCTTGTACAAATTGAAGGGCTTGATAGGCAACAGCTTTGCAGTGTAAAGAATGGGCTGGCTGCTGGAGTTAAGGCAAGTGGACCTAAAAGCACAAGAGTTTCCTGCCTTGGTGTCTTTTTTCAGCCTGATGAGAATTCACACACAAACATCACAGTACTGATGGATTTTGACACTGAGGTACTAATCCTTTCTTTATCTCATAAAAAGCCTAAAACATCCTGGTGTCTCATGAGTAAATCCTGAGGCAGTTTGACAGCAAAAGCTGAGTCATTTTCTGGTGTGTACAAGTGGAAATTGAGCCCTAGACAAAAGCAACCTGACCTCCCCATTTTGGGGAAGCCTTTGATAGAGCTGCTGAAGGGAGTGTCTTTCTTCCAAAGCATTTTTGCTGTAGACTTGGAGAAGGACTTGCTAAGTCCTAAGGTGAGAAAGTAGAAGTGAAATAGAGTGCATCTTTAGCCTCAGTACTTCCTTTTTGGATTGGTCCTTTTAGGTAAGAAAGATATGTTTTAAAAAACTGCCACTTCAGAAATGCTGGGCTTTTTTTTTCCAAATGGGAGCAAAACCTGCTTCTGACCACAGATTAATGAATTATTTTGTTATTGTTGTAGAAACGACTTCTGGCTTCTGAATTCAGTAGTCCTGTGATGAGCAAGAAACAGAGAATTGCTCACCAGCCTCGTCAAGTCGAACCAGCAGCTGGTGGCAACTCTTCTGCCTTGGTCCTGCCTTCAACATCCTGCAGGACTTCGAGCCTGTCTCTGAGTGTCGGCTCCAGTTCCACTTGCATCCGTGAGGAGCCCCAAAATGGCAATTTCCAGAGTTCTAGAACACCAGAACCTAGGAGGAGCACTGAAAAGTCCAAGAAGATCTAAAGGGAACTGGGGAGGCTGAAGCAGTGGTATCCTTTGGATTTCAATGAAGGTATTAATGTGCTGCCTTTGCTAACTCCAGTGTAGATAACCATGATATAAAGATTGGATTATTAAGAGAAACCTGAGCCTGAATGAAGGTTCTAGCAAACCCCTATTCCAGAGTAAGTAGTATAGATGTTATCTAATAGTTAATATGAATTAGGGAGATAGAACTAGGAGGAGAGGGGCAGGGTGTGGGGAAGAGCTGAGCTGAACCTGCTGGTGGGTTAGGTCAGGACGAGCCCTCACTTCCTGCACTGCAGTGTCTCAGGAGCAGCTGCAGCAGTGCTCTTGCATCCCCTCGTGGCATTTGCAGTGCAGGAGGGCAGGGACAAGTGTGTGTGTAGGTGTGAGTGGTAAAAGGCTGCCAAGTGCTGGCAGCTTCAGTGGCAGCAGCGATGTTGGCAAGGGCAGTCAGGCCTCGTGCAGCTCTTGGGCTCTGGGGCACCTCCCGCCTTTCGAGCAGGCCCGGCTGGGCCCTGGGCCATCTTGGATCAGCCAGTGCTGCTGCGGGGCAAGGCTGAGGGGAAATGTGGCTCTGCAGGGAAGCACTTGAGGGAGGCCTGTGCTCGGGCTCTTGCCATGGCATGGCACTGGGTACAAGCCAGTAGTCCGGGCTCTTGCTTTTTAGCTGTCTCCCAGAATGTTGAAATATATTTGTATGTTTCTTTTCCAAACCATCCAGCACACCAGTCAGGTGCATCTGGCCTGGGTTGCATCAGTGGCACAAGTTGTTGCTGTCTTGGATCTGTCTTTCAACTTGTTCAAGTTTTAGAGTTTGTAATAATTAATCTCAGGGTGTTTCGAAGGTTTCATTCCCATGTGGAGGGAGGGTTTATCATCCAAAAACAACCAGGTCCTCAAGCCCAGAGGAGCAGAAGCATTGGTGTGGCAGTGTAGGGAAGTGGCATCTGTTAGTCTCCTTGCCACTTCATCTTGGATTTGTATCATGAGCCTGATAACCCCCACTCGTGTTGATTGCAGGGAGAAGGGAATGGCAAATGCTTTAGTCTCTTCAGCAGATGTAAGCAGAAATTAGTTTTGTCCTTGTTAGGAGCTGATTTGCTTTGGGTTATTGTTGTGGTTTCAGACTTGTCTGGAGGTGGGTGCTGGGGCTGTGTTACAATTGCCTCCATGTGCAAAGCTCCCAGAAGTGTGGTGGCTCACAGAGAAGAAAAGTCTCTAGAGGAAAACTGAGCATATTTGTAGTGTTTCACAAAAGGAAAACCAGACCTGCAGGTCTTGGTAACCACTGAGTCTGCCTCAAGGCTATTTGAAAGCAAAGGACATCAAATCCTAAACTCTGCAGAAATGTTTGCATGCCTTTATTTTCTTTGTCTTTTTGCTTCACAGGGTAGCCCCAGCTACTCGGAGATGAAGAGCAGGTGCCAGTATCTCCACAAGAAGTTGTCCACATTCAGCAATGAAAAGCTGAATTTGACAAGCAGCAAGTGGAGTCCTGGCACCAGTCATCTGCTTCAGCCACATAACATCTATGGCTTTTTCCTCTCAAGCACAAGATTAGTTAGTTTAGTATTTTTCTAGTTGGTCGTTCCAGTAGTGTACGTTAGCATTGGCAGAAGATTTAGTTAGGGTTGAGCTTTTGTAGAAGATGAAGTTAGGGTTGATTAGTTTGTTGAAGATTATAGAAGACAGTACAGAACTTTTCCAATAAAGAATTTTCATTCTCGTTAGCTCCTCCTCTAATTGTGACTTATATCATATTTGGAGTGGCTTTCTTCTGGTCAAATCTTTTCTTCAAGAGTTAGGTTCTTCAAGACTTAGGAAATAATTTTATCAGTTGAGGGTGGAAGCCCATTACCTCCACTTTGAAGTTGTGCACATTGTAGGAAAATATTGTAGCAAAAGGAAATTCTTGATGATAAGAAAATAGGTGTTTTCTGACAGCCCATGCTTTCTTGTTAATGCAAACTCTTTGCCTTAAGTGGTAGAAGGTGCAGACGTTTGGGCAACTCCGTCTCCAACTCCTCTTGTTTTGGAGGGTTGCAGGGGAATGCACAAGGGCTGCTGAAGGATTTTAGCTGCAGCAGCTCCCAGGACTGCTTCTAAATCTTAGCCTCACCTTGTCAGGGATCCAAGGAATATCCAGATCTTTTGCGAGTGTTCTGTAAAACACTCGGACAAGTGCTGGAGGCAAGGTACTTCAACGGGTTTGAAAGATAAATTTTGTTAAAGTGTCCCTACGGAAACTGTGTCCATTTGTAAGCTTTGTTAAAAATAGTCTGTCACCAGCAGTCTTTCCAGAGAGACACAGATGTTGATTCCTGCACAGACCTATTGAGGCTTTGAAGTCTAGGCCTTTTCATAAGTTTCCTCCCATTTATTTCTTCAGCTGACAGGGTAGAGGTGTGGCCAGCAATGCCATAACCTCCTTTTGGGCTAAATTGACTGAGGGAGGACAATATTTGGGAACATTCAAACGGGGCTGTGAATGGCCCTGCCTTCCTTGGAGAGTGGTTTACCATGTTCCTCAACTGTCTCCATGCCAGCCACGTTAAGCCCCAGTAGCTGAGACGTCTTGGGGCGTTTTGTGATTGAACACCTGAACTGTTGTTGCCCTTCTGTTGTCCTTCAACTGAAGTGCAATACAAGGTCACCTCTTAAAGCCTGAGACTTGGGTCTTTTGTTTGCCCTGGCCAGGGGTTGCTCCTCCAGCTGCGCAGTGCAGCAGCACAAGGAACGCTGCCGTGGGGAGCAGGGGCTGAATTCTGCTGGGGTGCCTCCCTCCCCTTGGCCTGGTGACTGCTGCTGCCTGACAGAGTGTGCAAGAGTGCTGCTGTGGAGAGTGGGCTGAGAGAGAGGTTTTACCATCAGAGATAATTTTTTGTGTCACATTTCTCTTTGCCTGTAAACTGCCTTTATGATGCGCAATGTCAGCAAACTTATTTGGCATGCTTGTTTCTGGCTGTCGTTTCAGTCCAGATCCCTCAAAAACATACCAAAAATAAAGAACATCTACACCAAACAGGAAAAAACACAAAATGCAACACACTCACTCAGAAAAGATCTTCTAAAGTTTACAGTGAAAAATTCTCCAATCCAGTAATTTATAGCTGCTGGAAAGCTACTCTACATTCCTGTTAATAATGATTTCATGAGCTCAGAAGGCTCTGCATAACTTGGATCTATCTCTGCAAGGTCATAGTTGGGGAATAAAGCAGGAGCATTCCTGACTGCCAGAAGGCTGCTCAAGACCCTTGGGAGTGGGGCAGGGCACAGTGACCTTGGCAGAGGAAAGTGTTGGGGGATTGGCACCCTGCTGGTTTCAGCAGGAGCCTGTCACCACTCCTCTGTCCCTTGCCAGCTCACAGCTGGGATAAGCCATGGTACAAGACAGAGCTGAGCACCCCAGCTTGCAGCGCTGCCAGTGAGGCTCCACCTGTGTGTGGGGTGGTCCCCAGCTATTGCTGCAGGCGATAAGACTCCCCCTGCATCCCATGGAGTCCACAAGGATGCAGAAATCCACCCCCAACCCATGGGGAGGTGCTCGTGCCAGAGGAGTGGGTAGATGCCTGGAAGAAGCTGTGATCCAGTGCAAGTCTCATCAAAAGAGTTAAAGCTGCAAAGGCCTTGCAAGGGAGAGAAAGGCCTTGCTCCTGGGATGGAAGCAGCCTGGCCTTGGCTCGGGAGAGTCTGCACCCTATGGACAAGAGGACTCATGTAGCAGCAGAATTCAGGCGGGATGTTGCTTGTGAGATTGGACCCACGCCATGAAGTTCCCATAGGACTGTCTCTCATGGGAGGGACCTCATGGCTAAGTAGAGGACCCCTCTTCCTGATGGACTGACCAGAGAGATATAGACCCGTTTCCCTGCCCTCCTCGAGCTGTTGGTTGGAAAGAGGGAGGGAGATGAGCAGAGAAACAGTGTCTTAAGAGGGAGAGGGGTGAGCAGAGAAACAGTGTTTGTAGTAGAAGAATTGCAGTGATGAATAGATTTATGGATGAAGAAAATACCACGCATACCCTGCCCACTACCCAAGCTTTTGGTTGGAAGGAGGGAGGGGGGTGAGATAAAAATGGTATCTTAAGAGGGAGGGGGGTGAGTGAACAAATGGTGTCTGAAAAGCTTATTTTTACCTCTCATTTACCCTGTGACTCTTAGGTAATTAATTAATTAATTAGGTAATTAGTTAGGTAATTAAATCTCATTGCAAATTTAAGTTTGGAGCCTGTTTTCCCTTTTTCTGTGCATCCTGCCATCAGTCTCCTATCTCAACTCATGAATCTTGTGTCCATTTAACAGTTTTGTTTCTTTCCCCTCTCCTGCACGTCTGTGGCAGGAGAGAGCAGAGGTTCTGGCATTTAGTCAGGGTCAAACCCTGACAATGGCATTGGTTCTAAAGAACTCTACACAGCAGAAAAGAAGTCATAGTTTCATGCTTTAACAAGCTGAAGCTTGAAACGTTACTCATTTCTCTTTTTAGATTCTGATTTGTGCTCTCAACCTTTCTGCTGGCATAACACCGGCATGGTTTTGTAGGTCCCATTGAACTGTGAGTGTTGTGCATCAATTTTGGCCAGTTTGAGCTATGAAATGAGAATCTCTGTCTGATGACATTCCTAACACGATCCTTAACCTGAGGATGATTTCTTTGATTATAACTCTAGTTACTTCTCTAGCTTTGTTGGTGTGACAAGGAAAAGTCTCTGGCCATGCAGGAAATGTGTCTACCAAACCTCATTAATACCTAGAGTTGTCTTGTTGAGGTAACTCAGAAAAACCTCTTTGGCATTAAGCTCCTGCACTCTTTCCTTTTTTTGCCATCCCTAATGGCAGTCTCTTGTAAAACTGTGGATTGTACTGGAAGCAGATTTCACATTTGCTGACGCCACTTGTCACAATCCCTGTCAGCCTAAGACTAAATACCTGCCTTTGCAAATTGTCTACCATACCTTCAACACCCCAAGGAGTTTCTTTATGTTTCTCTTCTACAATTTGTCTCATTATTGCTTGAGACAATCTGACTTGTTGATTTGTTGTTAGCTACCACCCTTTGGGATTCATTCAGGTATTTCAGGGTTTTGCCAATTGATTGTCTTCAACATAGCATTCTGTGAGTGATTTTGAAAGGTTCCCAACTTTGGAAAGAATTGCCACCAAGATGTTTTGTTCTGCCACCTCTCTAGCAGTTTTGTCTGCTCCTTGGTTTGTGATGTTAACTGGTGTTTGCTTGAACTGGTGAGCTTTGCAGTGCATTATTGCTACTTTAGCAGGGAACTGCAGCCTCCCTAAGCTTTCCATATTTGATTGGAGATCCTGATTTCTTGCAGAATGATTGAGGAGCACAGCAGGGTCCAAGCAGGTGCTGTCTTTAGCACCAAATCTTCTTTTTCCAGGAGTACCACCTGTGACTTTAACAGGATTCTGCTCAGGGATGACCAGTGACTGAGTTAAGGTGCAAGTGAGACAGTATTCCAAAGTCAATAGGACAGATGTTTTTTGACAGTAAATGTGAACTAGAGAGATGGAAAGAAATAGGAGGAGAGAGGCAGGGTGGGGGGAAGAGTGAGATTAAATAGGAAGATATCAGCAGCACATGGATTCTGCTGTGGTGTCTGACACTCCTTCTTCATCCTGGTCTTCTCAGTGGTGGGGCTCTCAAGTCGCTCTGGAGGTACCACTGTTATACTGTCCAAGATTTGAGGATCCAGAGGGCACTCCCAGATGTTCCCAAAACTTGAGCTGGCATGGATGTAGCAGTCATTTCCTTTCCCACCTTCTCAACACTGGAACTTTTGTCAGGCATCCTAATTTCAAACCTTCATCTCTGTTCAGGGTAGCACTTAGCACATTTCTTTTTGCCATCTGTGCTTCCCTCAAATTCCTGTTGTGGTGGCTTATCTTATGGCAACATCCTTCTTCGGCAGTATTCTCAACTAGCTCATTGTGCTCTTCTTGCCCCTTGTGAAAAGGCAGCTTGGAAACAGGGTCTTGGTGAAGGCACCACTATATTTTACTGCTCTGAAATAAGCCTGGCTTCATGGTCATGAAAAATCAAGACTTTTTCCTGCCTCTGCATTGCACTGTGACTCTTGGTTTAAAAGAAAACAAAATCAAAGTCCAGAATCTGTGCTGCTGGAACCTTATCTAAAATTATATTCATTTTTAGAAATTCTCCCTCTGAAGTACAAAACCAATCAAGAAGAAAGAAATGTAAAATAGGTTCCTGTTGGGACAACCTAGTGAAATGGAAGAGCCAGCTACTAGAAAGTCAAAGGGAATGGATTTTTTTTTCCATTTGATTTCCATTAAACTGGCAGTTGACAGAGACACCCCTTTTCCATCAGCAAGTTTTCAAGTCTGCATGTTTAGAGATAGAAACCTGGCACACATTTATTGCACACCAGTTTGCTGAAACACTGTCGGAGTTTAGGGAAGGCCTGGAATTTTTCTCCATCACTGTTACTAAGCAACAAAGAGTTGGGTGTTTTAGAGCCATCAAGTCTTTTGTAAAAGACAAAAGGTGTGCTTGGGCAGGGCAGGGTAAGGGAAGAGCCGGCCCTTGGAACGCTCTCTCGTGGTTCGGACGCGGGGAGGAAAGGCTGCTCTTTGCTTTTCGACTGTGACCAGAGGAAATCTGTGTCCTGTTTTTTTCTTCTCCTGGCTGGGTGAGCTTTGATTCAACCTTTTTTTCCCACTGGGAAGGGCACGTTTCCCCGGGCTGCGTTTCCTCGCAGCTGCTGCCGGGAGAGTCCGGCTGCCTCTGCTGCCTGCCCCTGCCCTCTGCCAGACGAGACCGCGGCGTCTGCTGAGACTGCAGAAATCCTTGCTACTTTGGTAGCTAGCCGGGGAAAGAGCCAGCTCCTGCCCCTGCTGCCCTGCTTTTTGCCGCTCCGAGCTGCTTTGCCTCCCTGCACGCTTCTCAGCCTGCCCGCCATTACCAGCTGCCTGAGGCTGACCTGACCATGTG
Source organism: Lichenostomus cassidix (assembly GCF_008360975.1). Lineage (NCBI taxonomy): Eukaryota > Metazoa > Chordata > Aves > Passeriformes > Meliphagidae > Lichenostomus > Lichenostomus cassidix. Next base: position 47,979 of record NW_028147978.1, read on the forward strand.
CCACAGCGCCACCTGCAGCCGCTCGGGAGTCATCGCACCTGCCCTGCCCGGCCGGGAGCTCAACAGCGCCCCTGCTGGCTGTGACCGTGATTGCACCACACGGGAGAAGGCTCAGCAGCTCACAAGTCATCTGCTATTGGTTTCTGGTTCTAGTTGTGGTTGCTATTATTGTTATTGCTTGTTTATAGATACTAGTAAAGAACTGATATTCCTTTTTTTCCATACCTTTGCCTGAAAGCCCTTGATATACAAAATTGAATAATTCGGAGGGAGGGGAAAAAAAAATCACATTCTCTGTCCTAAGGGAGGGTTCAGCCTCTCTTGGCAGACACCTGTCTTTCAAACCAAGACAAATATAGAGGAAAGGCTCTACCTTTGCACATATACACCTCTGTATTATTAAATTTTAGCCTTTGCTGAGGATGTTGCCCAAGATATGGAATTACGCTGTGAAGAAGCCCATGGTCTGTGTCTGATATGGGTGAAACAAAAGAGATACAATGAGCACAGCTTTGGAAAATCCAAGTAATAATGCAATGTCATTTCAGGGCATCCACCAAAGTGAGGAGGACTAAATGAAAAATCAGAATGAGAGACTGATTATCCAGACAGAGTAGGCAGTAACATGTTTGTTTGTTCCATGGTAAACCACCACCAGTTTTCAGTCATTTGAAATCATCTTTTCTAGTCTGGATTTGACAAGGGTGACTGAACTCAAAACAGGACTAACTGCACTGATGGAATCACATGGATCTATCTCAAAAAGGGATTTGCCCAGGATGCAACATCCATCATAGTCTGGAGGTGGAACAAGAAGGAATGTAATTTGTCACTGTGGCAGCAAAATAAAACTTGTGTATCTGTATTAAGCTGTCTGGGTAAGTTAGTGGCCAGTCTAGTGGTGAAGGTTGACACATCAGATCTTTTGCATGACAGATGAGGAATTTTCACAGCTGAGAGAGAAAACAGTCTGTTATGAAGGTTTTCACATTTATAAACTAAAACAGGTTCTGCAATGCAGGCTTTAATGCAGGCACTCCCTAGGGAAAAATCCTGCTACAGAAAAAAGGTGTCTTGTTATGTAATAAAGGTTCTTCAAGGGGCAAAACATGAGTGTTTGAGCTTTCTTTGACAGAAAACAGAAGAAAAGGCATAGGGTTTTTTTGCAGTTTTCCAAAATATTCTCAGAAAATAACTCACACAGCTTCTGTTCAAAATTGGGACTATAATAAATACCCGGATTTATGAAAAATAGGCATGGCATCTGACATCATCACTTAGAAACCTATCCAAGCAGCTGGAGAATATTATTGCAACCACATATTTTGGTTGTAAAACTTCATATAAAAATAATATCTATGTAGCAGGAAAGTATTCTCTTTTTCATGAACAATAGTTTATGCTCTATATGCTGTCTCTAAAGGAAGAATATAAATGGACTCTCCACGACCTACATCTAGAACCAGTTTTTACAAATAACACTTTTCTGTACCATGTCTTAGTAATCTGTCCAGTATCCACTAAGAAATATCAATAAATCTCCTTGGAGGCGCAAAGGGTCAAAATCAAGCTTTAATCTAAAGAATAATGCTGAAGCTGCAATAACAGAGATACCATAACAGTGTAAAAATTTCTATGAACCAGACCTTTTGTTAAAAACAGAAAAATATATATCAATGTATGTTAGCACATCTGTGTCAAACTAATAAAAACCTCATCATATGAAAATCCAAGGTATCAGATGTCCCTGTAGGAAGAAGACAGAAGAGAGCAGGGCTCTTGTTTAATTTCAAGTGATGGGCAATGCTGAAGACACAGATGTCCTTTGCACAGTTTCAAATTTAGCAGTGACTTATCTTGACCAATATATACAAAAGGTAGAACAGAAACACTGACCTTTGCAAAATTATTCATGCTTTGCTTTTAGTTTTGAGACTTTTTTTGTAGCGGGAGTTTTTTGGGTTTTTGGATTTAATTTTTATGGATTTTGTTTTCAAGGCATAACGTGCAAGGAAAGCACAACAGGTGGCCTGAAATTTTGTGCAAATTTTTGCTCAACTTGGGCTACAATGGATGATGTCACTAAATCTTAAAACAATTGTAGCAAGCAGTCATGCCATGCCTATGTCCCTTAAAAAAAAAAAAAAAAAAGCTCTGAGAAAAACAAGAATGAGGCAGGAATTCAATAGAAAATTATTATAACTGTTATCAAGCTGAGCCACCTAGCTCCTTTCTGTGCAAATATCACATCTCCAAGCACCATGCCTAATGGAAATGCTGAAGAACAAATAAACAAATATAAAGAGGGTGTTTAAACAACGGGTCTAGTAGGGTAGCAGATTTAAGAAGCTATTTCCTGGTGCCCACAGCAATTAAAAAATCAGACGTTAACTAGAGGATGAGAACCAAAACCATTTCACAGTTTTAACTGGCTAAAGATCACAGAGATGTTTCTGCTCTGTGGAAGGGAAGATTGTGTGATAAAAAGACAAATGTAGGAACATATCATCCCAGTGGAACTGCAGTTATCATCACAATATATGACTGATAACCTTACCTATGTGGGGCAACATCTATGAAACATAGTATTTATTTATAGCAAGGAAATTAACTATATTTCTTAACTCTATGAACATATCAGTGAACATCTGATGCAAAAATATTCAGCTATCAGGACTGAGCCATCACTCACCTAAGCCTAGAGAAGAGCATTTTTTGGTGAGCACATCATTTTTTGCCAGATTAGCAATTTTAGTTCTTACTTAGTTCTCAGTTCCATTAATTACTTCTCCATGTGAATATTTTCACAGCGCAAAATGCATGCAGTAACTTTCTAGAAAAAAAACAAAACACTACTTCTTTCAAGAGGAACGTTATCCCTTGATAACAGAAACTGTCCCTAAAGCTTTGGTGCAACCTGGAAAAAGGTTAAACCAGTCATAATTCAAAGAATTATTATTAAAAAACCCTTGCTTTAACTGGGGCAGATACAAGGACTGTTTTGAGCATTTAGAACAGAACCCTCACTAGCTCCAGAGACATGAAGCACACTCATACACAAAGACATTTTTCTGTCTTTTATCCAACAGCAGCAGCAGCAGAGTATGGTTTAAAAAGGAGAGAGAGGGACTTTTCATATAGGCAGATAGTGACAGGACAGGGTGCAATGGTTTTAAACTCAAAGAGGACAAGTTTAGATTTGATGTTAGAAACTTTCCTGTGAGGGTGGTGAGGCACAGGCTGCCCAGAGAAGCTGTGAATGCCCCATCCCTGGATGTGTCCAAGGTCAGATTGCACAGGACTTGGAGCAACTTGGGATAGTGGCAAGTGTCCCTGCCCATGGCAGGGGGTTGGAAGAAGATGAGCTTTGAGATCCCTTCAAAATCAAACCATTTTGATTCCATGATTCTTAGACAACAGCACTGCTGCTATAATAAAATTATATTTTATTACCTAAATCAGGTAGGAGAAGGGGGTTATCTTTAGCAAATCTTGAAAAAGGAGGGGTGGTTTGTTGTTTTTGTTGGGTTTTGGTGGGTTTTTTTTCTTCAGTTCTGCATTGAGCCAAGGAAGATGAAAAGAAAGGAATTAAAGACTTCAGAACTGAAAGAAAGATGTGAAACCAATTCGCTTCTCAGGCCAGGCCTTCCCCTGATTGCTAGGAAATAGATTTGGTTTTCCTCGTTTGAAATACCGTTCTTCAAACACTCTGTACAGTAGCATCTTCCACGTAAAGAGTAATTTTTGAAACACCTGACCTAGCAGAAAACAGCCACATCCTCTGAGTTTCCTTTAACTGCACCTGACATCCTTCCAGGTGTCAGAACTGTGCATAAGACATGAATCTCCAGCAGAATGCAGGCAGACAGAGAAATGAGTAAAAGCTAGTTCTGTTCAGCTAATTTGTAACCATGATGGAACTGAAAAGCCCTTGGTGTGCACTCCAGTGTCTTTGCTTTCCTTTCATGATGCAGTATTCTGCTGGGACATCTCTGGAGGTTGGTTTCATCATGAAAATCCAGTCTGTTGTGCATGAACAACTCTTACAAAGCCAGAGCTGTTTTTTTGCTGACAGTTTCATCTATTGAGCAGTGAGCAGTGTCTCTGTGAGCATCTGAGACTAACAAGCTGCTCCTCAGAGCAAAATATATTTATTTAATCTCCTCTGTGGCAAGAGATGGGACGGAAGCTGTGAGTTGTAAATAGCAATTTCACTATAATCATGGTATTACCAACTATCAGGGATATACCTGTGTGCACTTGTTGACCTTTAGAAATTAGTTCCTTGAGCGGCCCAGAAATTTGATTTCTAGTTATTTTCACAGATGAGACAGTGAATCTGTTGGAAACAATGGACCAGTTCCAAACTGGGTGGCTGAGTGACTTCTTTCCACCTCCACAACTCAGAGGTGTGGGAGTTCTCTAGGCAGGACGTTCCAGCTGTCCAAAGGAATCTCTCCAGGCAGCTCCTGCTCTGACTGGAACTTGAAAAGTGTTACTTGCCACTGTCCATGGATAGTGTGGCCTTTTAAGTGATGCTTCTTGCTGCAGCATTGATCTGCTGATACACAGAAAAAAAGCTGCAAGCAGCCAGTAGAAGCTGCTGCTTCAGAGGCAAAAATAGGTACCTTGGATGATTGTTTGGGCACAGACAATATTAATTTTCATCCCCTCTTTGGATCTGAGCTTGGAAGCCTGCCAGAAGAGTAGCATCTTTGTATAAACAGATTAGTCATCACATAAATAAAAGCAAAGGCAATTAGCATCAGTTACATTTTCATTGCCTCAGAACAGCTGCTGTCCATACTGGGGCACTTCCAACCTAATAAATTGCACAGTCTTTTGTAATTAATGCTTGGGAAAGCAATTATGCAGCAGCAATGCTTACTGCTGCCCAAGTTTGACACAAAGAATCTTTTTAGAAAGACCATGAGGATGAGGAAATATCCATAGAATACAGTAAATATTCAGTTTGTGATGATCCACTGTTGAATTCTCTCCACATGTCACCCAACTCTGTTGAAAAGAGAGGCACCTTTCAAAGTTTATTTTCTTTGTGGAAGTTTTAGAACTATTGGACAGCTATAGCTGTAGTTCCCAGCTTGTATTTTCCCCTTTCATTGTTAACAGCTGTAACATCATGAGTTTTTAGGAGTTTTTGATTGTTTAATCTGGGGAGGAAAAAAGAAACTGAACAAAGCAAGTATTTTGACCTTTCCATGTATTCAGGCAGTGGTTTTAAACTGTGGGTTACCAGCAAATCTTGTAAGGAAAAAGCAAAACTTGATCACAAGAAGTCAGAGAAGGTACTCCCCCGTTCCTAAAGCTGTGCACAGTAAAAATACTGCCAGTGAAATACACATGTTCATCCTTAAACTGGTGCAAAAATCAGGGCATCCCAATCCAGCTGTATGTTGAAGCTCCACATCTTTTTCTACTTCAAGTGTCTGCTTAACTTTTGGAGTTCTGGAAGCTCCTGCAGATATTCCCAGAAAGGAATCCTGGGCAAAGAATTACATACCTACAGGTTCCACCAAGCTGAAGGTCAGCCTTCTTTCACAATAATGGCTATCAAACCCCACCAGTTTGTTGCCAGCTGAAAGGAAATACTTCACCTTGATAATGCTGTGTTTCCTTGGGATTCATCTTTACAGCAGATTACTTAGCAAATTATGGCAATACTGGATATGCTGGATAATTGAATAATCTCTTGGCATGTTCCTGCAGGTGCTTGATTGGATTTACCTTAATCTTCTGAAGCATAATTATGACAATCCTAATGGGACATGTGAATTGAAAATCAGAAATAAACAGGATCCTTTCACTTTATGAGAAAAGAGACTTTGGGGATGAGGCCATGGGGCTTGGTTTTTAGGGCAAACATAAGAGTAAGTTTGAAAGTTCTCTACATTATAATGCTATAACAACAGATGGAATACTGAAATCTAAATTAGGATAGCTGGCTGTAGGGAAGCCCCTTTAGCTGACTACTCACAGACATCTTTCTTGAAAGCCCTCTCCGGCCACAGTGCAAAGCAGAAATTAAAGGAGTTTGAGGGCAGCTGAAGATCTGCAAAAGAAAGGTACACAGATACTATTAAATCTCTTTGAAAAAAATCTCTGATGAAAAGTAATTTCTCCCCTTTCTAAAAATAACTAATCCTCAGTGAAAAGAGTAAACCAGTTTTCACATGCTGCTGAAATAATGTATTTAAATGATTGAATTTGAATTGAGATGTTAAAAATGTGAACGAGACCAAACCTAAAATCATTCATAGTTTCAGTTCATTCCTTAAAGCAACCCTTTGTAAAATGACCTCTTCAGTAGTAACTCCTCAGAGTTTTGAGGCACAATATGCACAGTGATGTGGCACCTACCCCAGGACTAACCATCTTGGTTATGCAGATTCTAACTGGATTTCAGATTGATGTTGTTCATCCAGGAAATCACAGCTCTTTCACTTTCCAAAAACACCTAACAGACTGTTTGCACTGGCATGAGCAAAGCTTCGGCAATAGCAAGTTTGAAGCAAAGGTTGTAGAAGATGAATTCTGCATTCTCAACAGATACTTCAGTGGAAAGCAGATGATGCTATACTCATTCAGTCAGAAGAGCCCTGTATGATACCTGTACAGTCAAAAGACAACCTTGTTTCTACAACCTCACACATTCTTTTTTTATGAAGTCTTTTTAATTAATTGACTCTGAGGATTATTTTCTTCGCCCAGTTTTACAACCTGCATAGTATGGACATGGCAGGTCAAACAAAGCAGATTACTTGTGTGTCACCATAAACCAGGTTTGTGACACAGTCTGACTTGAAAAGTCTAACTTGAAAAAAATCAACTCAAAATTACCACTGGGCACGATTCCCCTTCCTTCAGTTTTACGTGGAGGATTGCTAATGTAGAACCACAGCTGAAGAACAAAGACCAGTGCTAGTTGCCTTTGGCAGTGAAAATGGGTGAAAACACTCTTTTTCTCCAGCTGCTCCTTTTTCTTTTATCTTTTATCTTTTATCTTTTATCTTTTATCTTTTATCTTTTTTCTTCTTTTTTTTTTCTTTTTTTTTTTTCTTTTTTTTTTTTTTTTTTTTGGTGTGCTGAGGTCACAAACCAGTTATATTGCGGTTCAACCAGTTAACCTGGTCACAAACCAGGTTATACTCTGCCAGTATAACCTTTTCCAAGGCTGTTCTGAAGTGGCCCCAAGGAAAGAAATGTATCTTGTTTAAGCCTTTTGCTTCATATTACACCTCAGGCCCACTGGGACCTGCATCACCGTGAGGGGAGGGAGGAGATGGTGAAGGGCAACTTATGATTGGTGAAGGAAATTGTTCTCTAACTGGTCCAGGCCATGACTGCCTAAACCTGACTTAGCTGCGTGCAGCCAAGGCTTTCCCCCCAGACATACCACTGCAGTTAGGAGGAGGGCTGGCTGTGCATGCATGACAAAATGGCACAAAGAATCTACTTTACATAAGAGGCTGCAGCAGGTTTGTAGGTTTGGAGCAGATCAGGACCCCTCACTGCCTTTCCCCTCTCTTTCACTGTCATTGCTTACTGAGCTCCAGACCATCCACTCAACAGAACCAATACGGGATCTAGGAACTGGTGATATTCTCTGTTGTTTCTGTCTCTTCTCTGCCTTTCTTTCTCTCTTCTCTCGCTCTGCCTGTGCAAAGCACAGCTGTCCTGTTCTGCTTCCTACTCAGTACCAAAGTTTGCTGTGGGAGTGGGGAGCTTGTGGCCATGTGATGTGGTTTGTGAGGCAGCACCTTTGAGAATTTTGTTGTGGGAGATGGGAACTAATCAAGTGTACTTTAAAAACTTAGCGCTTGTTAGCCAACACTTTTGAGCAGCATATTGTAAGATTTAAGAGCTTGCTGAGCAAAACTTTTTGAGTCCAAAGACTGGACTAGTTGCAGGAGATAAGAGATCTGTACAAGGAAGTACAAGAGCTCTCTGACACCTCTCTGGTGTCTTTACTAAGCCTGACAAGAATTTGCAACATACATCACTACCCATTCCGCTAGGTTGTAACAATCACTCCAAAGCCAAACTCCACAGAACAGCCTAGAAAGTGACATCCCAAACCACAACCCACTACACAGATTGCTGCAATCTCTCCATCAGGTGAAATGCCAGTCCCTTTATATCTCAAATGCAGAGAGTACACCTTCCTAGACCTTTCAGAAACACAGAAGAGTTGATTCTGAAAAGTGACTGAGAAATAACTTTGTTCCCATTTCCTTGGAAAAAATGAAAGAAAATTGCCAATATTTGAAAATGAAGTTGTCCACTGTTCATCCTACTGGCAGAATTTTCCTCACAGAATTAAAACAGTTGCTTCTCTTTGCCTATTATTTTAAAATATTTTTGAAAAAGAAAAATAAAAATAGTTGCTTCTCTTCTTCACTTCTACTATAAATTATAAAAAGCAGTATTTTAAAAAATATTTTTTCTGTTTCCTGAAAAGGTGGTGTTCTTACCCACTATTCTTACTGTTATTCACCTGTTCTTACCCAGGTACTATCACTTCTAAAATTGCCTCACTTTTAAAGAAAACAACAAAATAGATCCCTCTGTTGTTAAAAATCTGGGTCCCCATTAGATTTATGGTTCACATTTATCACTATTTTATCAATTTCTTTTTGAAACAAGTCCTTTTTATTCTACTCTCCTGGGGTAGTGTATGTACCCAACATATAATCTCAGTAAATTCCCTAAAATTGTGAAACTCCAGCATTTGTGGTAATAGAAATGAAAATATATCATAAAAAATGAAAGAAGAAAAAATGAAAATATAATATAAAATATTTTTCCAAGATGTAATAGTGGTTGGAGCAAAAGCTACTACTTTCTCCTTCAATAATGTCTTGGTTTGAAAGACAGGTGTCTGCCAAGAGAGGCTGAACCCTCCCCTAGAGCAGAGGATGTGATTTTTCCTTCCCCTCCTCCCTCCGAATTATTTAATTTTGTAAATCAAGGGCTTTCAGGCAAAGGTATGGGAAAAAGGAGTATCAGTTCTTTACTAGTATCTATACACAAACAATAACAATAATAGCAAACCACAACTAGAACCAGAAAACCAAACAGCAGATAACGTGAGCTGCTGAGCCTTCTCCCGTGTGGTGCAATCACGGTTGCAAGCAGCAGGGGCGCTGTTGAGCTCCCGGCCGGCCAGGGTAGGTGCAATGACTCCCGAGCGGCTGCAGGTGGCGCTGTGGCGCAGGGTCAGGTCACCGTCCGGCAACTGCAATGGCGGATGGGCTGAGAAACACGCAGCACAGCAGGAAACAGCTCAGGGCAGCGAGAGAACAGGGCAGCAGGAGCGGGCGCTCTCTCTCTCTCCGGCCAGCGAGAGTTTCTGCAGTCACAGCAGACGCTGCGGTCTCGTGCAGCAGAGGGCGGGGGCAGGCAGCAGGGGCCGCGGGACTCTCCCGGCAGCAGCCACGAGGGAACGCAGCCCGGGGGGGGAAAACGTGCCCTTCCCCGTGAGAGAAAAGTTGAATCAAAGCTCACCCAGCCAGGAGAGAAGAGAAACAGGGCACAGTTGGATTTCCTCTGGTAGCAGCTGGAAAGCAAAGAGCCAGCAGCCTCTACCCTCAGCGTCCAAACCACCAGAGAGCCTTCCCAGGGCCGGCTCTTCCCTTACCATGCCCTGCCCAAACCTAGCTTTTGTCTTTTACAAAAGACCTGATCGCTCTGAACATCGGACTATTTGTTGCTTAGTAACAGGAATGGGAAGAAATTCTCAACCCCCGACAAATAACAATATCAATAATATTATCAATAACAATAAACTTGTGCTGAAACAATTTCATTTGATTGGGACATAGAAATAAAATTATGATTCAGGATCAAGTTTGCACTAGACCTTGCTTGTCTCCAAGAAAATTTACTCTCTGCAGGTTGCCCTGTTCGACATCAAGCAGAACAGAGAAAGCAGAGCAGAGCTGAAGTGCCAGTGGCTGGGCAGAGAGGGGCACAGGAGGCAGACTGAGGGCATGGTCCTGTGTCAAGAGCAGCTGACCCTGCTGCCAGCTCTGCCTTTGGCATCTGCTGCCATGCAAGGAAAAAGCAGCATCCCAAGACTGTGTAAGGGAAATAATTTATTTCCTTTTTCTTCAATAAAGACTTGAAAGAGCCCTGCTAGAGCTGACAGTGGGTTGGCCTCTTGCAGGGCTGGGGAGAGTCCTGGGGGCTGGGGACCCTTCTCTTAACGGGGTGCCAGGGTCCCCATGGCAATCGTGCCAGCCCAGAACAGGGGTGGAGGAGCTGAAACTGCTGCCCTGGGCAGAGGCATCTGCCACTGTCACCACCTTCTGCCCTGGCTCCTCCTGGGGCTGCTCCCACTCCATGGGGACAGGCGCAGCTGGGGTGTGGCTGAGAGACCCAGGGAAAGCTGCCTCCGATGTGCAGGCTTTCTCCTCAATGTCATAGCCTCTGGGGCCACTGGCAGGAATTCTGATCCAGGAACTGCTGGTCACGGAGCTGCTGGAGCTGGAGCTGGAGCTGGGGCTGGAGCTGGAGCTGGAGCTGGGCCTGGAGCTGGAGCTGAAGCTGGCATTGGCCACAGGACCATTGATCTCGTCCCTGACAGCACCAGAGCGCAGCAGCCTCTGGGCCTCCTCACTGCACTGGCCCACAACGATGCTGATGACGCCATGCACCAGTGCTGCCGTGTGTTGCTCGAGGACAGGCTGCAGCAGCGGCACCAACACCTCGGCATTCAGCCCGTTGACACACAGGTCGTGCAGGATGGAGCTCTCTGCAGCCTCAACCAGCCACTACCAGCGCCCAAATATCCCCTCCAGCCTCTGGCGCAGCCAGGGCCGCACGGGCTCCAGCAGCTGCGCGTGTCCACGGAAAAGTTCAGCCCACACCTCAGGCCGGAGGCCACCCAGGAGCTGCAGCTCTGGAGGAGCTGGAGGGGACACCACAGGGCCATGAGGGCTGTTCTCGTCCAGGCAGCCGGGAGCTCTCCCTGCCTGGCTGGTGGCTGCTGGCAGCTGCTCAGGGGCAGTGCTGGCTGTCTCCAGATACTCCTCTCCGTGCTCAGAAAGCCTGACAGTCTCTATCGGTGTCCTGCAGAGTGGGCATGAGGGATTTCGCTGTGCCCACCGCACGATGCAGCCCAGGCAGAACTGATGGCAACAGGGCCCAGCAGAAGTCACATCCCTCAGAGAGTCCTGGCAGATGGGGCAGTTGCCATCTGTCTCTGTGGCCATACTGGGGCTCTGCAGCACATTTGGGAGCAGCCCACAGTGCCTGGCTGCCCCAGCCCGGCAGGGCAGGGAAACAGGAGTGATGGCTCTGGGACTGGCAGTGAGATCTGCCAAGAACAGACCCCACCCAGCACCAGAGAAGCCTGGCTTGATCCTCTGGACTTTGCAGTCTTGCCCAGGAGCACTTCAGGCTGGAGGCAGACTGGTCCTGCCAATCTCTGAATGCAAGCAGTGAGAGGCACAATGGCACAATCCATCCCCCCGTGATGCCACAGTCGACTGCTCTGTGACATCAGCCTCCACCCCCAGTGACAGCACAAAAGGCATTTAGCCTCCTTGGAAGCCCAGGATAAGCAGTGAGGGACATGAGGTCACAATCCATCGCTGCCTGATGTCACTATGTGCACTTCAGACTTCTCCACCCTGGGATGGCACAGCAGGCCTTCCATCCCTGCAGCCACATGTTGACAGGAGAAAAAAAAAATACTCTTTCCTGGATTCAATTTCTACATTTGCATGTTGCTCTCCCTTGGCCACCTGCATCACATGTCTCAGCCCTCTCTCTAATCCCTGCTCCTGACACTTTGCTGTGGTTTCTTGGGACCTTTCCTGGTCTCTATTCATAGAGCCTTTTGTCAGCCTCCCTGGGAGAGGCCATCACATCCAGGCATTTCAGGCCAGTCCCTGTACAAGGTTTTTGCCCTTCTGGTTTCCAAGTCAGAGCTTTTCCTCTCTGCAGCCCGACTGCATCAAGGGTGATGCGTACAAGGACACTTTGCACCTGTGTTTAGGGCTGTGGGACTGTTCTGCCTTGCTTGCTCAGGAAAATGGGTCCCCTTAGTGCTGTCTAGGGGGGTTCCAAACCCAGGAAGGAATTCTCTCTGCCATTTTTTTTCCAAGAGTTCTGTCATCAGCATAACGACAAGGCCAGGCCTCCATCCTGGGAGCACTCCTGAGGTGACAAGGACACACTCCAAAGGACAGCATGTGGGCCCCTGAGCAAAGGAAATCTGCAAATACACAAATGGTGCCCCACAGGTGCAGCGCCACTTTTCTCCTCTTGCTTCACATGGCTTTGCTGAGTTCTCTTCCCCTCCTGAATCCTGAAGAATGGCAAGGGCACTGTGCCAGCAAGGTGCAGTCTGACACTTCATTGCTGACCAAAGAAAAGCCCCCCGTATTGTTCAAGCTACAGAGCGGTGGGAATAAATTAAAATGTGTCCTAATCAGTGCAGGGTCTTGTGGGCCTCACTGGGTTACTGTGGGACAACTCGTGGGAATTGACCAAGTTAATGGCAGTGGGAAGCCTGGCTGGGGGAGCAGATATGGCTTTTTTCAAAAATTTGGAATGGTGCTGTTTAATGTCTCAATCCAAGGCTGCTGCTGAACCCAAACTTAGAGGGCCAGTTGCCTCTCTGGAGGGGGAAGAGGCCATGCAAAGAGATCCAGAGAGATTGGAGCACTGCATTTCCAGTGGGAAGAGGTTCTGCTGCCATGGCCCTCGGCCTCAGGCTGTGCCTCACAGGACATGGGTGCCACGGTGGGGCACAAGGGGAAGGGCAAAGGCACCAGAAGGCTGAGAAGCAGTGCCCAGAGACTGTGTGAGGGAAAAACAACCAACTATTTATTTGTTTCTTGTACTAAGGGTTGAAAGCATATTGCTAGTCCTACTGGTGGGGGGTCCTCTTGCAGGGGTGGGGAGATTCCTGGGGCTAAGGGACCCTTCTCTTTGGGGGACACTGGGGACCCTGTGGCAATTGGCCCCCACCTCGGGTGCGACCAGAGGGTCTGGGGCTGGTGCTCTCTGGGGACACAGGCACAGCTGGGGGGTGGCTGTGACTCCTGGCAGGGGTGGTCCCCGTTGTGGCAGCTTCCTCTTCCTCCTCCATGGAGACTTCAGGAGTGCTGGATAGAGTCCCTGTCCAAGAGCTGAAGGAGGTGGAGCTGGGCCTGTTGGGGTGAGGGGAGCTGGGGCTGTTGGGTGTGGAGAAGATGGAGTGGGAGCTGCTGGAGCTGCTGCTGGCTGCTGGGTTGTCATCTTCATCCGTGGCAGCGTGGGAGCGCAGAAGCCTCTGGGCCCCCTCTCTGCACTGCCTCACAATGATGTTGATGGTGCCCTGGATCAGTGGCACTGTCTGTTCCTGCAGGATGTCCTGCAGACGCCAAGTCATGATCCCCTCATCTGGCCCATACACACAGAGAGCATGCACGATGGCACTGTATGTGCTCCTTGCTCGCCACCACTGGTCCCTGTAGATGTCCTCCATCCTCTGGTTCAGCCAAGTCCTCAGGGGTTCCAGAAGTTCCCGTTGTCGACGGAAAAGTTCTGCCCAGACCTCGGGCAGGACACTACCGACAGCTCGGGCTGGTGTCTCCTGAGTAGAAGAGGGATGGGGCAGCACAGGGGGATGGGGACTGTTCCTGTCCTGGCTGCCTGGAGCTCTCCCTGCCTGGCTGGTGGCCACTGGCAGCTGCTCAGGAGCTGTGATGACTATCTCCAGATAGTCACCTGCGTCATCAGAAAACCTGAGCAAAGGAAATCTGCAAATACACAAATGGTGCCCCACAGGTGCAGCGCCACTTTTCTCCTTGTGCCTCACATGGCTTTGCTGAGTTGTCCTCCCCTTCTGAATCCTGAAGAATAGCAAGGGCACTGTGCCAGCAAGGTGCAGTCTGACACTTCATTGCTGACCAAAGAAAAGCCCCCCGTATTGTTCAAGCTACATAGCGGTGGGAATAAATGAAAATGTGTCCAAATCAGTGCAGGGTCTTGTGGGCCTTACTTGGTTACTGTGGGACAACTCGTGGAAATGACCAAGCGGGACAATTGAATGACAGCGGGAAGCCTGGCTGATGGAGCAGGTTGGGTTTTTAAAAAGACTGGCATGGTGGATTTGGGAGAGAGCAGCTTGTAACGGGGCTCGGACTGGCTGTGGCTTCTTGCCAGTGCTTGTCAGTGCTCATCCTTGGGCTCTCCCAGCCTTGTTGTGCCACCTGGCCTGCCCCTGCTGACGGCTGCTGTGACTGCAGAGGCTGGAGCCTTCCTTAGCCGAGAGTCCCGCTGACGCCCAGCCGCTGCAGCGCAGAGCTGCCGGGAGGCAGCAGCCCCTCGTCTGGCCTGGCTCCTGCATGGCACGGCCTGGACTCACGAGAGGCTCAGCATCTCCTCTGGGCAGCTGTCTGTGTCATAGCAGAGCCTGAGGAGCACTGCTCTCCTTGCTGCCCATGCCCGCTGTGCCCAGCTGGGAAGATGGGGACGTGTGCAGTGCTGAGAGGGCGAGTCCAATGCGAGCGACTGATCCGCGCTGTCAGGGTGAAGGCAAGCAGTGTGCTTCTTCAGACGGGGCACAGGCAAGGGCATCTTCGAGCTCAGCCTGCTCAGAAAGGGGGAGGATCCTTAGGCTGAAAGCCCCATCGGTATTGGTTATAGCCTGAGCCGCTCTGCTTTACAAAGGGAAAGGCATTCTTTTGGCAAACTGCTGAAAGGTGGAGAAGATGCCCTCCTCTCCTGGGAAAACAACTCGTGGTGCTTTGTTTCCTGTCCAGAGATCACTTCAAAGGATTGTAGGAAATCAGTCTCTGTCCTTTCACAGTCTGCTGGCTTTTACTCCAACGTCTAAACAGCTTCTTCTCTCTTTGCTGCTGCTTTGTTTCTAGGCCATCTCTGCTGCAAGGCTGTCTGGGGTGTTGTTGCTGTTGTTGTTGTGGTTTTTTGTTGTAGTTTTTGTGGTTTTGTTGTTGTTCCTCAGCTGACCACAAAGGGCTGAGAGCCCCAGACAGTGGGGCTGCCTTTTGTACCTCCTGGAATGTGGGATTCCTGCTTTAAAGTGAGCATCTTGCTTCTTGTTTCTCTCAGGGAGAATGGTCAAGATGGAAAATCCCGTGACAAAATGCATTGAACTGGAAAATATCGGCATTGGGTGAGTCTAACCACAGCTATTTCCACAAAACTACAGGCCAGGTGTTTTGCTGGTAGAATGTCTATCAAGTGTGAAATCAAGCAGGCTGCAAACATGTTCAGACACTGGGGTTAGATTGCCCCACCACTCACTGCTAGGCAGAATTTGTAAATGTGGCCAGAAGGCATTGTCAAGGACATCTCAATGCTGTCAAAGTCTTGCCAGCAGCAAAGAACAGGACCTGGAAAATCTCCAGTCTCTCAAGTGTGGCACACCTGTGTGTTAATTTCCGTGGAATTTTTGGATGTCTCAGAATCATATGGCCACACTAATGAAAGGAGAAGAATCTTGATTGCCTGAAAGAGCAAGCTAGCCCCTGACAGCTGTCAGATAACAGTTCTCAGGAACATTTCTTTCCAAGAGTTTGCTGAAGGAAATACTTGGTGGACAGGATTAGAACCTCACAGTTTAAAAACTGAAACCTGAGATGAGAGAATAAGCTCTCTGAGCTTTTTGATCTGAGGCAGTAAACCCCAAAGCTACAGGAACAGGCCCAGTGCCCAGTGCCCATGGCCCTTGAGAGGAAAATGCATCATCTGCCTTCTGGCAGAACCCTCATGCATCCTGCAGGTTTTAGGTATTTACAGCAGAGATCTCCTGTCTGGGCTGGCTTTCACTCCAATGTCTAAACGGCTTCTCCTTTCTTTCCTGCTGTTTTGTTTCTAGGGCTTTTGGAAATGTTTGTAGAGCAGTCGACACTGCCACAGGAGGAGAGGTAAATGTCAACAGCCCCCACAGATTCTGCAGCTCTCGAGGGCTTTCCCCTCTCGTGTGAGCTGTGGCTGGAGCTTTGGGTCACCCGTAGAGCTGTGCTGCAAAGGCACAGGAAGCACAGACTGGTGCCAGCCTGCAAATTACACTTGGGACAGCCTTTGCCCTTCTCAGCTGCCACAAGGAAGGCACAGAGGGCAGCAGTACCTTTCAGAGAAGGATGAGCTCTCTTGCTCTCTCCTCAATTGCTAAAACAA
The DNA here is from genome assembly GCF_008360975.1 of Lichenostomus cassidix. Classification (NCBI taxonomy): domain Eukaryota; kingdom Metazoa; phylum Chordata; class Aves; order Passeriformes; family Meliphagidae; genus Lichenostomus; species Lichenostomus cassidix. The sequence goes on from NW_028147978.1 coordinate 64,137, forward strand.
AGGTGGAGCCTTAGAGCATCTCACTGCTCTTTGGGGCTACAGCTTCAGAGTCCTGAATTCTCATTTCTGGCTGCCAGCAAATGCATCTGAATCTTACTGGAAGTTCCTTAGCAACCTGCAGTGCTGCACATGGGAGCTGCACGTAGGGAGAGAACTGCAAGGCATCCCTAAAAGCCCTAAGCCCTTCTTATAGGCCAGGATGTATGTGTAGAGTACCAAGGCTTGGATTACTTCTTCTGAATCCCAGCCAGAGGAGCAGAGAGTGTGGTCAGAGCTTTGTGGTGATAGTTGAGACACCATTGTTATCAGGTGGACAGTTACACCTGTCCTGTAACTGGCCCCCAAGTGAGCAGAGAAATGGGCTGTTGGAATGTCACTTCCTAATTACTCCAAGGTCTAATCACAAGGCACTTTGGTACAGCTCAGCTGTGTTGTTCCAAAATCACGCACTCCATGTGTGTTTTGGTCTCATGCCACAAACTTCTCAAGTTACTGATTTTCAACATTATTTTAGCTGTCCATAAAGAAAATATATCTCCAAGGACTGAGCATCAACACAGTATCCCTCAATGAACTTTATCCCACGAATGTTCATTTACGTATTGCAAACAAGTGAGGTTAAAAAACCACTTTGGTTAGTGGCAGGAAATAGAGCTGTTAATTATTGCTTAATTATTATTTTTCTACTCATCTGCAGTGGATGGGTAAGAGACTGCATTTTGTCTGCACAAGTCTTCCCTAGCACATGGAGTTTGAAAATTGTTCAAAAAACCGGATCATCCCTATCTTACTAAGTCAATAGCCTTAAATTCACTGTCTCCACATTGGTTTTAGTTTTGATTTATTCCAAGTGTCTTAAGTGCGGATGAACCCACCTAGAAAGGATTTCCTTTGGATTGTTACTGCTCTTTTCCATTGCTGTGCATGCAAGGAAGACCAGGTGCTTTTTTCCAGAAAGGAATAGTGTGACAGGTGTTTTTTCCTGGGCTGTTACTAAGCTGTATTTTTCCTTTGCTGGCCATCTAAGACATCTCTTTTTTCACACATGTGCCTCTCTCCTTGAGACTGTACACACTGCAAACACTGCACAGCCTAGAGGCAATGTCTGTTCCTTTTATTCTGTCTTCACTTCAAACAGACCAGGAAACTGGAATCAGCCAAAAAAGCAACATAGCCACGCATGCTCATCTCCATGCCCTTGTTTCCTTCTTTCAGCTACCTTGTGGATAATGAACTCTGGCTGGTTATGGAGTACATGGATGGAGGCACTCTGATGGATGTCATCAACAAGACCTCCCTGCATGATGATGAGATTGCAGCCATCAGTCGGGAGGTTGGGGATCCTGCCTGTATTCCCAAGGGCTTGGGCAGGACTGTCTGGGAAACAGGGGCTCAGAACTGGAGTGATTCCATGTGCCAAGCTTTGTTTCTGTGTTGCTGCTGTGCTATGGAGAAGCAAGAGCATCTCAAGTGAACTAACTGCCTGCCAGTGTCCCTGCATTCACTCTACTCTGTTCTTATAGTCTGATCTCCTGCTGTGATATTGTCACTCTGTCTCTTGTATTTGTATTTGCTGTTGTCCTAATTTGAAAGACAGGTGTCTGCCAAGGAAGGCAGGAACCTCCCTTGGAATAGAGAGTATGGTCCCCCTTCCCTCCAAATTATTATGAGTAATGTGACACCCTCCTGTTTATGTTTTCTCTCTCTCGCAGTGCCTGCAAGGACTGGGTTTCCTTCACTCAAACCACATGATGTTCAGAGATGTCAAAAGAGGTCACATCCTTCTCAGACCCAATGGCTCACTGAAGTTGGGTCAGTATATTCTTGGTCAGGCACAGCATTACGGGGATGTGGGGTGTAGGGCTGCAATAGTTTTGGTTGCATCAGTGGGGGAACCACAAGAAACAAGTAGCACATAGCTAGTAGCAAGTAGCATGTTGAAGTAGTACGTAGAAGTAGCAAGTAGCATGTAGTTCAGAAACCTGCCATTTTGGCGTTCAGCCATGCTTGGCATTTCTCATGTGCTTATTGAATACTCTTGGAGTTCTGTCTCTGAAATGTCATAAATGCTTTTACTCGAGGGAAGTGCATTTGCCGTTATAGGCTTGGAAATTTTCCTTTGGGTTGAAGAGGATAATAACAAAGTCTCTTTGGTCACCATCATTTCCAGTGCCACCAGCACAGAGCTGCTACTATTGTGGCAGACATTTTTATGGAGACTCTCGGGTCTCTTCACATTGTTATTTCTGCTCATTTTAGATAGACTCTGCAAGGTGAAGTTTGAGTAGTTCCCAGTCTGTGTCTTATGCTTCTAACTAACATCTTGCAAAGGCAGAATGAGCTCCCTCTCTCTGGCTTCTCAGCACGTTAGACATTGGTTCCACGTGGGCCACACTGGATAATGCTCACCTGATGTCTTGCCAAATTACACTGTAATTCCTTGACCCGAGGAATATCAGGAAGACCTAAACTCCATGAACAATCCATGTCAGTTGCATGGAAGCGAGCATCCTTGGCTTTGCTGAAAAAACTGGAGCTCAGCTTAGGTTAGATTCTCTTGAGAAGGAGAATAGCTGGAATCTTCAAGTGTTTCCAGAAGCCTGTGTGCTCAAAGGGACTGAGTTGGACTCAGGGAGCAGCTGGAGGTTTCTGCACATGATGGATGGGGATTCCCAGACGGCTCAAGCTTTACCACAGGCCAACACTCCCAGCTGTTCTCAGGCAATGCCCTGCTTTTGGTTTCAGGTTGTTCCAGCTCGTCTGTCTGTGAAGATGGCCCTAAAAACGTGAAGCAAAAGTCTCAGAACTGGTGTTAACTTTCCATAAAAGAAGAAAAGAAATCCAAACCCAATGAAGTTCCCAAAACAGTGATATTTCAGATCAACTGCAGTCCCTGTGCAACTTCGAAACTTGCCTGAAACCAGGGCAAGAAGCTGTAAAGGCCATATAGTATCTTCTGCTTCTTGTGCAGTGTTGCTGAAACACTTAGTGACCATATTTCCTTCCTAGTCCAAGCCACTTTCTCCAGGCCACCAAGCCAGAGCCTGGTGATATGGAGAGCCTGCCAAAACCTCCTGTTTGTTGCTGGCACTTTCTGGGATTAGCACACCATTAATGCATTGACTTGAGTATCCAAATGAGCATGGGATTAACATAGGGATGGCATTTCTCCCTTTTCTGATTTGACCATGAAAAGGTTTTCTTTTGCCACATAAGGGAAGGTGAAATTTGGAGACTGCTGAGAAACAGAGTTGCAGGCGACTGCTGGCTGCCCAAAGAGGCATTTTCATCCCAATACATTTCTGCATGCAAGTTAATGTGTCTGTGTTGAACACAAGGTTCCAAATGTTTGTTTCCTTACCCAAGGAATAACTGATGGATTTCTTTTTTTTCTCCCAATTACCATTCTTTTCAACAACAGAAGAAAAGCATGATGAGTTTTAGATTATCAAAGCTGTTTTTAAGGGAGCAACAAAGCAGATACACTTGTCATGTAATAATAATTGGAAATAGTGCAAAGTCCCCCTTCCAAATAGTCTGTCAAGCTGGTATGAATTCTCAGAGAAGCAAAACGTGCTTTTGCTGATGTAGTTCCCACTATGTAGGTCAGCCAATGAAATCAGCTGCCTCGGAGAGATGTGCTGGATTTTGGAAAAGCTGTGGCTGCATTGGGGTTTGGGTTTTTGTTGGTATATGAAAGTCATCTGTGCCCCTCTGCCAGGGCAGAAAGTGCCACGACAGAGTGGAGGACAAACAACGGGTTCGGGGAGAGCAGTTAGAGATGTGAAAGAAGCACATGGAGCCTCCTGTTTCCTTTTTCTCCAGGCTCAATGCCTGATAGCCAAAATAGGGACCCCAGAGCTGCGACAGCCCGAGCTCCTCTCACCTTTGCTGAGTGACTTCCTGAGCCACTGCCTGCAGAGAGATGAGGAGCAGCGCTGGTCTGCCAAGGAGCTCCTGCAGGTAAAATGCAAAGGGGTGTTGCGGTTTTGGAGGATGGTGCAGCAGACTTTACCCTAGAGCTTCTCTACCCAGCCAGGTTCAGCGCCTCAGTGCTCCAAACCCTCTGTCCCAGGGCTGGACACTGCGCTCTCACTGGCCAGAGAGCCATAAGGCTAGCTCTGGTCCGTCTGCTTCCACAACCGGCGGTGATAAAGGAGGCAAGGAGGGTCTATGCGTTGTGTCCATGGAAGATGTTTATTCGCATGGTGCAGCAGAGGCCAACGACCTCCCCGAGGCAGAGATGCCTCGAGGGCGAAGGCCTCACATGCACAGCAACATGTGGAGCATAAACACACGTGGAGCATAGACAGCAAGATGGCGGAGGGTAAGGGGTTTTATAGGGAAACAGCGAGGGGCAGGGACAGGGTGTTGGGTGGGGGGTGGGGGGTTGGGTGGTGGGGGGGGGTGGGGGGTGGGGTTGGGTGGTGGGTGGGGGGTGGTGGTGTGTGGGTGGGGGGGTGGTGGGGTGTTGGGGTGTGGGGTTGGTTTTAAAGGGGCAGTAGGTGAAACAGTGAAACAGTGTCTGAGGGATGGGCTCCTCCTCCATTGAACTCCAAGGCATCACATGAGCCCCCCTCCTCCTCACCTCTGACTCTTGGTGCTTTCCAAATGGAAAGGGTGAGGAATCCTAGGCTGGGCTGGCCTGGCAGGGACCTGTAAAGGTCATCTGGTCCAAGTGCCCTGCAATGAGCAGGGACATTGTCAAGTAGATCACATTTCTCAGACCTGGAATGTTTCCAGGGATGGAGCACCTACCATCTCTTGGGGCAGCTTGTACCAGTGTTACACCACACTGCTTAGACCTTGTCAGACTCAATCCTGTTTTCATTTAAAAATATTGCACCTGCCTTTGAAGCACTGAGCTTGGAAAGTCATGCCTCATTGTTCATTGTTGCTTTGTTTTCTTTTGGGCAGCATCCATTTGTAACATCAGCCAAGCCTGCGTCCAGCCTGGTGCCACTGATTATCACGGTGAAATAGTGGAAGGAGAAGAGAAGACCATGACAATCTATTTAGGATTGCTTTCTCCATAGCCAGCTTAGAATAGGATTGTAGAGTAGGATTTTAGAGGAAGATTATACAGTAGGATTATAGAAGAAGATTGTAGAGAAAGATTTTAGAGTAGGCATATAGAGTACCATTGTAAATCAATAAAGTTTCTGAGACACCAGCTCATCTGGAAGAGTCTTTCTCAATCTGTGAGATTTCCTTTGGAATTTGTCCGTTGTTTCTTAAAGGTGGAAAGTGACACTTATGGCTGTCTTTGGTAGGGTTTGAATGTGGGGAAGGCTCTTAAGCCTTCATCCTCTCCAGACCACACTGCCTTTGGAATACAGCCCACTGGCCGGTTTTTGCCCAGCCGTGGTACTTCTAGCTGAGGCAGAAAGGGCAATGGCATTTGCAGCCCAAACTGAAAGAGGAGTGGGGCAGCCAAACATCCTGGGCAGGTGCAGGTGTTCAGCTGTGACTCAGAGCATTCAGGTTCCTGCCACTTGGATTTGTATCTATCCTCCAGCCAGTGCAATCTCTCTGGCTGGAGGATAGTCTTGCTCAACTGAGAAAGCAGAAGGATCCATGAGGGAGCTCTGAAAGGTCTCGTGTTCTGCAGAGCTGTCAGTGACTGTGAGGTGAGAGCAGGCACAGCCTTGCCCAGGGCAGAGCCCCAGCAGAGCCCTGGCCAGGGCCAGGCAGAGCCGTGGGTGCAGGGTGGTGCAGCGGCTGCAGAGAGCAGAGGCAAGCAGTGAGGGGCAGGTGGCCTCCCTGGCGTCCCCCAGGGCAGAGCCCTGGCGTGTCCCCCCTTTCCCCAGCTGGCACACACATGGGTGCATCCAGTACCAAGGGGAATTGGGCCTGGTGCTTAGGCCAGGCTGGCTGGGGACTGCCCCTGGGATGGGGCAAAGGGGACTGAGCTCTGAGGCTTACTGCAGCTTGGCGACCACCAGTTCCTCCTGGAGGAGGAGAAGGCACCTCTCGCTCCTCTTCGGGCATTGGGGTCAGAGCCACATCTGTGCTCAGCACAGCCTCATCACTGCTGAGAACTGCCCTGCAGAGCAGAGAGAGGTGGCCAGGAGAAAAGTGACCCCTTCTGCTGTGTCCCTGGCCATGGCCAAGTGTCCCCAGGCTGTGGGGGAGCCCACCTGGAGCAGAAGCAGCTCCTGGCCTGGCCCATCCTGCCTGGCACAGGAGGACTCTGTGCTGCAAGGTTGTGGGCCAGCTGCTGACAGCGAGGATGGGAAGCAGGATGTGAAGACTGGGCTGATGCCACTGTCAGTGCTTGCTTTCTCACAAAATCGATCACCAACCAGGACAGCTCTCAGCTTTGCTGCCGCTCGCTCGTGGACGCTGGGTTAAAGAACTCCCGGTGGGATGGGCTGGGGATTCCTCCTCCCCGGGGGGCTCCCGCTTGGAGCTCTCCGCTCAGTGGAGTCCCGTTTGCTCCGCAGGCCTTTGCAGCAAGTTATTCCCCAGCGTGTGGCTCTGCTGCCATCCCAAATCTGCGGTTTCACTGCCCAGCCTGGCTGAGACTGGGGCAGCTGCTGGGCATGGCTGGAAATTTTCATGGCCAAAATCCTCCAGCATCATCACATTTCCATCTGCTCATTGCTTTAGACAGCACAAATCACAAAACACCCATTTCAGCTAAAAAATGCAATTTACTGCTCTGGCTGCACTGCCGATCTACAAATACACCAAAACCAATTTCCGTTTAAAAATTACATTTACTGCAAATTGCTACACCCGTGCTGGCAACATAGAACCATGCAAATCTAAGTTGAGGTTAAAAAGAAAGTAATTTATTTGCGCTCCCTCCGTCGCTTCCTCCCGTGCAGCGCAGCCCTCCTGGACAGGGACAGCAGATGGGACATCTGGGAAGCAAACGGAACACACTGAGTCAATATCCGGGTATTTCCCTCGGCAGCACCTGCACTTGTATCAGGGAATAGAAAATCTCAGAGCCTCCACAGCAGGGTGAGAAAGAAAAAGCTGCAGGCCGAGCGGGCCAGGCTGCTGTGAGCACAGCCCCGGCGGGACTGTCCTGCAGCCCCTGGCAGCCTGGGGGGCACAGCACAGCACAGCACGGCACAGCACGGCACGGCACGGCACGGCACGGCACGGCACGGCACGGCACGGCACAGCTGCCTTGCCCAAGGACAGACAGCCCCTGGGCCAGCCGGGCAGCTGCGCTGAGCAGCCCCAGCACGGGCAGTGCCCACGGCCAAAGCCCGCGCCACCCTCAGCCCAGCCTGCCTCACCGGCCCTGTGGCCTCACCCAGGCTCTCAGGTGGCAGCAGCGGCAGCTCCCCGTTTGCTGCTGTTGCTGGTGGCCTTCAGCTTCTCCCTGATGGCTCTGGTCACTCTCTGGATCTTCTCGAGGCCTTCGGGGCAGCTGCAGCAGAATTGTACACGCTGGAATTGGTTGCATGGCCTGGCAGAGCAGCAGTCCTGGACCCCTCTGTGCTCGCTGCTGGCTCCCTCCATCCCCTCAGCCCCTCAACTTCCCCAGAACGCACAGCTCCACCATTCCCCTTTCCTCCCGCACACCCCTCAGCCCCACAGTCCCCTCAGCCCCACCAGCACCTCAAGGTCACTGTTCCTTCAGTGTCACCTCTCCTCAGCCCCTCAGTCTCACCGTCCTTCAGCAGCTCCTCGGGGGACACCAGCTGCTCCCACCGCTGCAGGGACACCTGGGGCTCCAACTGCTGCTCCGCCCGGCCCGGCTGCCAGCTCGGACCCAGCACGGGAAGAGGGGACAGAGGGGGCACAGGGGGAAAAGCAAGGGGTGAGAGAGGAAACAAAGAAGGAAAAGAGGTTAAAAATTTATCAATTTACCTATATGCTTATTCAAATGTAACTATATACATATTTAACTATACCTAGATATGTAAAAATATAACTGTATACATTTAAAACTACATATATAAATGTAACTATAAAGATCTATAAAAAATACATATAACTAAATCAATCAATCTATATAATTACACAGATATAAACATGTAACTAATTTATACTATTTTTATACTATTTTACACTTTCTTATACTATTTTATACTATTTTAAACTAGTTTATAACTATTTATGTATCTATAAATGTAACTATGGACAGAGGGACTGGACCTGGCTGATGTTCACAGGCTTTCCCTCTGTCTCTTCTTCCCATGCAGGGCAGCCCTCTAGGAAAGGTCCATCAGATGAGTATCTGGGAAGCAAAGGGAACACTGAGTCAATATTGGCCCTTGTGCACGTTTCCCTTTGGCAGCATTTGTCCTTCCATCAGGGACTGTTAAATATGGCCTAAAAAGGCAGACTCTCACTTGGGAATTTGAAGCCTGCTCTTTAAAACACTGGGATCCTTGCAAGTATAAAAATCTGTGTAAAATGTTGATGTATCCAGATAGAGTCTCAGCACTCGCAGTGCAAAGGGCACCAAAGAGAGCTTGAAACACAGACAATCCCAGCTCGCAAAAAACCCCCAGCCTTGTTGTTTTTTGTGATGTGACAGAGAGCCCTCAGTCCTCACTGAAATGGTTGAAGCTGAAAGGTGCTGTCAGCTGAGTAACGAACCAAACTGGGACAGCCAGCTTGGTGACACAAGTGCCAGAAGGTCAGCTTTATTCACTGCTCTCCTTCCACAGCCCAGGACTCAGGGTCAGTGCCGCCAGAGAAGCGTGCAGGGCAGGGCTCCAGCGGGGAGGCTGTGCCAGTGCCCTGCTTGAGCTCAAGGCACCAGGAAGCACCAAGCCTGCAGACAAGGACTCAACTCTTCTGATCTCCCTTCCTGCCAGAGGCAGGCTCACAGCAGCCATCTCAGGCCTCTCAAAACCAAGCTGGGCTCTCTCCTTACCAAGCTCCTCGGGCTCCAGGGAACTGTTCTCGCGGCTCACGGTGCCAGGCCAAGCTCCCTCGGCTGCAGCCTTGTTCTCGGGCTCCCCTCCTGAATACTCTGGGGTGACACCAGTGTTCCACTTGAAAGAAAACCAGAAAGAAAGAAACCCAAAACTCTCAATACTTTTCTGGAATCATTTCAGGGACAAAATAGTTCAAAGCCTGCCACATTTCTTTCTCTTGAGGAAGAAAAAGCTTTTGAAAACTGCTATGTGTGAGTTTGCAGAAGAAAGAGGGTCATCACACTTGGCAAGAAGATATTGGGAAGTTCCAAAAACTCCCACTCCCCACCTGGACTCTGCCCTGCCTCTGTAATAAAGAAATAACCGGCAATGGGTCTGCATATTAAATGAAACAGAGCAGTTCTTTGGCACAGTTGTATGATAATATGCAAAAAGGCCTGTGCCAATACAGCAACTGAAAACTCCTGGCAAGTCTGGCGAGAGCCAAGAGGCAAGAAGAAGGGGATTCCTAATGCAAAGAGGGAATCTGTCAAACAAAAGGCCTTCTAGTCCCTGACCAAATTGCTCTTCAACACAGAAGGAGCCCCTGGGCTTCAAGGAGTCCTTCACCATGTCATGTCCAGGACCAGCATTGTCCTTCTCTCCAATCACACAACTCATGGAGCCTCAAAACCAACACATCTGCCCCCTAAAGGCTCCGGGGCTCACACACTTAATCCCTTGATCCTAACAGGAAAGTCTGCGCCCTAAAGGCCTTCAACAGTGGAGAAGATTGACTTCCCAAACCCAGTCCAAAAGCTGCCAAAGCTTCCACTTCATCACCACAGATGCCCCTGCGCTAGGGATCCTTCCCAGGAAAAGGAGCACCCAAATTTGGCCAACACAGGCTCACACCTCTCATCCTCACCAAGGGAGGAGACTTTTTAATTCCCTCCTCTTTTGGAAATCTTGCTTTACCAAGCAAATCTCTCCCTGTCCATTCACAGCTCAAGTCAAGCCTTTGTTTCTCAGCCATGGAGCAACATTCATAAACTCTCACTCCAGCCCCTTGCACTGCTATCCCATGGAGTTACCTGAGCCAAGGGAGACCTTTCAGGCAGGGATGGTGAAAGCGTCTCCTCCACTCTCTCAAGAACAAGGTCCCATGGTGGCAATTCCTCTTCCCCAGGCACATTCCATGGCCAGCTGGAGGCCGTCCATGCTGCACAACCAGCACTGCCAGGCAGAGCATCGGGGGCTGAAGTGCCCGCTGTGGCTGCAAGAATCCAAACACTTTGGTCAGGCTCCAGCACGGGGCTTTGGGACACAGAGCTCCATTGCTGCCTTGGATCAATCACCACAGGACTCACACAGGGAAACCAGACAGAGAATCTTTTGCCTTTCAAGGTCCTCCTTGCTAATTAGTGCACCTAACAATTTCTGCCTGAGAATGACAGAGCATTGGGGAAAAATACTTCAACCGGTCACTTCTCATGACCTTTCTGAAGAGCAAGGGTAGAACTCTTTTCCTACCTGATGGGTTGTAGGCTGCCCATGGGAAGTGCTGCCCTGAAAACGTGAAGCTGCTGTACTCAGGAACGGCCATGGAAGTGCTTTGAAGGTCTTCAGGACACCATGGAATGAAGAAGACCTCAGGCTGGTGTTGAAATATGCGTGTGCCTGGTTCCTCTGATGACAGCTCAGGAAGTCCCGGAGTGACAAACACTCTCCAGGGAGGTGCCGGGGAAACCTCAAGCTCATGAGCACCTGGACCTGTCCTGGATGGGCCTGGAAGCAGCTCTGAATCCTCAGCTGAGAAAGCCCTGAGGTTCTGGTACGAGGGAGCTGTGCAGCAGGAGAAGAAGAAGAAAGGAAGCAAAGAGAAGACTGAATCAATGTTGGCCTTTGTGTATTTCCCTTTGGCAGCAATTGCACATCCATCAGGGCTTTTAAAAGATGGCCTGAAAGGCAGATTCTCACTTGGGCATATGAAGCCTGCTCTTTAAACAAGCGGGATCTCTCCATATTTTCAAATCTGTGTAAAGTATTGAAGTATCCCAAAAAAAAGTCTCAGCACTCGCAGTGCAAAGGGCACCAAGAAGAGTTGAAACATAGACTGTCCCAGCTTGCAGAAAAAACCCCAGCCTTGTTCTTTCTCTGTGCTGACAGAGAGCACTCAGTCCCCACTGAAATGGTTGAAGCTGAAAGGTGCTGTCAGCTGAATATTGAACCAAACCGGGACAGCCAGCTTGGTGACACAAGTGCCAGAAGGTCAGCTTTATTCACTGCTCTCCTTCCACAGCCCAGGACTCAGGGTCAGTGCCGCCAGAGAAGCGTGCAGGGCAGGGCTCCAGCGGGGAGGCTGTGCCAGTGCCCTGCTTGAGCTCAAGGCACCAGGAAGCACCAAGCCTGCAGACAAGGACTCAACTCTTCTGATCTCCCTTCCTGCCAGAGGCAGGCTCACAGCAGCCATCTCAGACCTCTCAAAACCAAGCTGGGCTCTCTCCTTACCAAGCTCCTCGGGCTCCAGGGAACTGTTCCCGCGGCTCACGGTGCCAGGCCAAGCTCCCTCGGCTGCAGCCTTGTTCTCGGGCTCCCCTCCTGAATACTCTGGGGTGACATCAGTGTTCCACTTGAAAGAAGAACATAAAGAACATAACCCTTCTTGCCAATGACACAAAACACCTGGTTCAACGACTCCACGGCTCACACACTTCATCCCTTCTTCCCACACAGGAAGAAATGGCTTCCCAAATGCCTTCAACAGTGGAGAAGATTGACTTCTCTAAACACATCCAAAAGGTTGGACATGGGAGCTACACTGAACACATGATGTGGGCACTAAGGAACAAGTCCTGCCAGCTCTTGGCACAGGGATGTGCTCCTCCCTCCACTGCCCTGAGCACAACAGCCTCATCCAGGCTGCAGCTTTGCCACCACTGGATGGGAACACACATCTCTTGGCACAGAGATGCCCAAGAGGAAGGTGCCTGAGCTCCGAACCCAGAGAGCAAGACTGGCCAGTTTGCCCAGCTGAGGATTTTCCAGACAGAACCTTGACTGGAGGCTGCTGAGAGCACAAGAAAGCTGCAGCTGCAGCACATCCCCTCACACGGCTCTGGCAGCGCCTACACGCACGGCAGGGCTCACACAGCAGCAGCAGCTGCAGCCCAGCCCTGGCTCTGCCTTGGCCTTCCAGCCAAAAGGAGGCACAGCCCACAGCTGGTGCTGTAACACAGGCTCCTCTCGCATGCCCCTCCCTCCTGGGGAGACTTTGCCTCCTGTGGCAATTCTCCAAACACTCTTCTCTTATTTCACATCAAACAAGTCTCTTAAAACCTACTAAGCATCACCACCAATTATGCCCCTGCACTACAGATACTTCCCAGGATAAGGAGCACCCAAACGTGGCCAGCATAGGCTCACACCCCTCATCCTCACTAAGGGGGGAGACCTTATCATTCCCTCTGCCTTTAGAAATCTTGCTTTACCAGCAATAAATTAAATAACCAAATGATAAATAAATTCAAGTCAAAAAGCCTTTCCTTCTCAGCCATGCAACAGCATTCAAAGCTATCACTCCAGCCCATTTCATTGCCATCCAATGGAGTTACCCGATCCCTTTCAGACATGGATCTCCTGATCTCCCTCCGACTGACATCGGGATTCCTTACCGGCAGTTGCTCTTCTCCCTGGGCGTGCCATGTGCATCTGGAGGCTGTCGATGCTGGGCTGCTCGTGGAAGGGCCTGGAGGCAGCTCTGAACTCTCAGGCGAGGCAGCACTGAGGTCCTGGGACAATGGTGCTGTGGAGCAGGAAAGAAAGAAAAAAGGAAGCAAAGGGAAGACTGGGTAAGTATTGCTCCTCAGCTATGTTTCCTTTGGCAGCAACTGTACTTCCATCAGGAAAGAGAAAAGCTCAGATCCTCCCAAGCGGGGTAAAAAAGAAAAACAAACAAACGTGGTCTGGGGCTTTGCAACAACCAGTTCCGTGTCTATTTAGCTCTCCCCTATTCTTCCAACCGTCTGGGGAAACTGTCCCGCTGCAATTCCTTGGCAGGAGGCAGCTGCCAGAACCCCAACTGCCAGAACCCCAACTGCCAGGGGTTTTCCCCTCAGCTCCAAAGGGACACGAGGCTCCCTCCAGCAGGGCCTGAGCACGACCGAGCCCTCGGCACTCACACGCACTCACGGAGAGCTCGCCAAGCGTGCCCGTGGCCGGGCAAGGAGCAGCGGCAGCCACGGCGCGGGGCTGGGCCAGCTGCAGGCCGAGCGGGCCAGGCTGCTGTGAGCGCAGCCCCGGCGGGACTGTCCCGCAGCCCCCGGCAGCCCGGGGAGCACGGCACGGCACGGCACGGCACGGCACGGCACGGCACGGCACGGCACGGCACAGCTGCCTTGCCCAAGGACAGACAGCCCCTGGGCCGGCCGGGGCAGCTGCGCTGAGCAGCCCCAGCACGGGCAGCGCCCACGGCCAAAGCCCGTGCCACCCTCGGCCAAAGCCCGCAGCTCCCAGCCCCGTGCTCTCACCGGCGCTGGGGAGATGCCCGGCGGGGCCGGCCGGCAGCGGCCGCTCCCTGTGCAGCAGGTGGAAGCTGCACGGAGGGCGCCTGAAGCCGCCCGGCCCGGCAGCCGCTTGTCGCCGCCGCTTCTTGACGGCGCTGCGCCGCTTGACGCGCAACAGGAGCTGGGGGCGGTCCCGGCGAAACCTGGGGTTGCTGTAGTGGAGCCAGGCGCCGGCATCGCCCGGCACGGCCGCGCCGAGCCAGCCCGGCACCTTGCGAAAGCCGTAGCGATACAGCTGTCGCACGAAGCTGGCGAAGCGCGTGGCTCGGAAGGTGTGCGGGGCAGGCCCCTGGGCGCCGGCCGGGCTGAGCAGCTCCCGCTCGAAGAGCGAGCGGTCGATGAGCAGCCCCCGGGCCAGGCTGTCCCAGCGCACGGAGCGGACGCGGGGGCTGTTCACCAGGTGCCACAGCTTGGCGGGGAAGGTGCGGGGGCTGAGCCCGGGCGGCAGAGGGGAGTCGTCCATGTCGATCGCCGCTCGCAGACTGTGGCAGCAACGCCTCAGCGCAACGGCCCCGGCGCGGGCAGGACTTGGCGGGGACAAGCGACACGAGCCAGAGAGAAGCACAGCGCGGGCACAGCGCGGCCGTGGAGCTCCCGGGGCGCTGGCCGGGCGCGGCGGGGCGGGCCAAGGTGCAAACCCTTCCTTGCTGCAGGGGAACTCTTCCTTCTTGCTCGGCTTTGCAGCGCAACCCACCAAGGCAAGTGCAGCAGGTTTCAGAAAGGGCTCCAAACCGAGGAATCCCGTGGGAAACTGTTGCTGTGTGTCGAGTGAAAGCCACATCACTCACTGTCCTGCACGGCTGAAGGGAGGAAAAAGATGTTAGACTGAGTATCTTCGCTGTTTTGGCTGGCGTTGCTAACAGAGTTCTCCACTTCAAAGCAGACAGGTGAAACGGGACACGGGGAAATGATGAAA